>NC_089274.1:6543942-6843942 GCF_963678975.1 Dysidea avara | reverse complement strand
ATCATATAAACTTGAGGCCAAAATACACATCATTTCGTAGTACCTTTATAGAAAGACCTTTTTGTAAACCGAGTACATGATTTCCTGGTCAAATCCCCCTTGGCCAATGAAGTTTATTTGTGGTCATTTTATAAACCCAAAGTTGGTTTCACTGCTAAAAAGCCACTGGACCACCTTTGGTTTCCCCTATACATAATGGGTACGTGCTGGGGAACTGCTAACTCATCCCATGCAGGCTAAACATAACTGAGGTAGGATAAAAATCCCTGAACTGATTCCCGTGCATATAATAAGTTTTAGTTGAACTGCTCATCAGCTAGCACATTCAAGTTATGCATGTGTCAGAATATTAATTCTTGATGTGTTTGATAGGAATTTATGTCTACTATAGTGCTGGGCAATATACATTATTTTTATGTCATATATCATGGCAAAATTTATTCACAATATGAATATATATATACATATGTGAGTGCGTGCACGACATTTCAACGTGGACACTTAATATTTTTCTTTTTATTGTCAATTTTATACTACCCTGTATGCATTACAGTACCATGTTATATGCACTAGCATCATGTGCAGTTTATGCAGCTAAAGAATTTTAAAATTTTAGAATAATATTTGCTATACAATTCATAGTCTTCTATAGCTGAATCTGCAATGCATTCATCATCATCTTTATCTATAGTTTGTAGTGGCCGTCTGATCTACTACTCTTCTCACTGGCCAACTGCTGACTCTGGGTATTGCTTTCCAAATGGTGAATGTGTTACCAAAATACTCAACAGTATCTGTGCAGCACAATGTCTAGCAAAACTGGAGACAGAATGTCTGTTAAACAAGCTCATAATATTATGTCTGTTGTACTGGGTAATGATGTGCACTCTATCATGATATAATTTCTAGTTATCATTATCATCATGACATATATAATTGTGATCTATCATAATTATGTTAATATATCACCCAGCACGAATGTCTACATTAACTACCATCAGTATCATATAAATCTCTTACTAAAATAATGGAACAGTATGTGGCTGCATTAAATGTTCATGGGGTGGTGGTGTTGACAGCCAACATTTTTGTATTATATACTGAGTACATACTTAGTCTGTGTGATAAGCAGTTTTAGCTGTTTCTTTGATGTGTTAGTGTAGTAATGCGATCATGGATCCATTAATTGGCTGTTTCCAAAATATTCATGAACTTATATTAAGTACTAGCTAAGTAGCGAGGGAGAGCTGTTGTCTAATTGGAACACATTCAACAAACACAAGAAAACCTTGGTCTATTCAATAGAGTAAAGGCTCCACATTCACTATTGAACAGACCAAGGTTTTCTTGTGTTTGTTGAATGCAGTTTTCAATAACCAGTGTGTGCATGGAGGCATTAACTTATTATTTGAACAAACACTCGATTTGCAAAGGCAGGTTGTGGCTGGTAGTTAGGATGCCTATATTGATATACCCATTACACAGTTGACAAACTTTCTGGCTCATGAATTAGAAGTTGTTTATTCCTATATACATGATATTGCATTGAGATACTGACTGGGCCCACAATCACTACTGCATGCATGCAGGGTGTATAAATATTTTGATGTTTTACATGCATGAAATAGCCACACTTTATATAACATTTTAAAACAGGCTATAGGACCAGGTGTCCTACAGACCTGATTGAGTAACCATGTTTCATTATATACTTAAGTTATGTTTCAATACGTCACCAAGCACTATTTGCAACCTGAGAAATGTACAATTTGTAATTACTTGGTAACAAACTAAATAATATTATATCATTAATTGCAGAGAGGATCGATAGCCACATCTTAATTATGTATATAGTTTGTGATCTGTACAAGCTGATTTATTGCCATACAACAGCTCAATGAACAAGTGAAATCAACAAATGATGTGTTCATCCTGTTGAAACTATACGCAATTTTTTCATTCAAAATAACTTTGTTGTGTAATCAGCAGTATAGTGGTGCATGTGGTAACAGTCTATGCCTCAGATCAATAACGAATTGACTTTGTTTTGTAATGGTCAATCCTACTTGGAGATTACAGTGCCTTACATGGCACGCATGCACAAACATTATAACTGATGTATGCACCTTGAGAAATTATCTAAATTATTTGCAGGTGGTTTATTATTTTGAACAGCATGCATGTTAAAATATGCTGTGTACAATAGCACACATGCATACACATGTTCTCTGATGATACACATAATATATGCTGCAAATTAAGACAGAGTTCTTTTTTAATTCCCAAGTCCACAAAAATGACAAGGTAAGGCTTAGTGAGTATACACATGGGAACTTTGTGTGAGTTTCTTTTAAAAATGAAAGAAAGCACCAGTATAATATACTACAGAAGAATAAGAATGATTTTGCTGGATGACTGCATATATGTAGAGAATTAGTGAATAAAGTCAGTAATCATCCATTATAACTGCATGTCTGTCTATTATAAACAACAGTTTGTGCTGGTATAATATTCTATTGGTACTTGTCATCCCTTGTCATCCAATAGTAGAGTCAAACACGATGATCATGGGACATCATGGTAGCCATATAGGTTCAGTTTCACTTATCCATACCTTCAATGCATGAGCGAGATGTTACCAGCCATGATTACTGCAAGGCCGACTTAAGCCAATGCATGGCCGGTTTCCACTTGCATGTGGATACCATGGAATGTTTATGTAACTTGATAATATATCATTATGAAGTAATGAGATATGTTTTCTTAGTCAGTTGTCCAACTTGGGATGAAATATAGCCAAAAGTAAAAATGGCAATTAAACCAACAAGGGTAGTTACTGAACAGTGTTGGTAATGTTTCTATTAAGCTGACGTCACATGTAATATAGATCATGGCTACTATAGTTATTATACCCGTCAACTAAAGATGTATATTGTACTGTACACATAATAAAACAGTTACTTAGTTACATTCTGATCACAAATAACCTTGGCTTATATCTTTAGATAAGCATATATATGTATGCATTTACAAAGCCAGCTTTAGAATTTTGCATGGATCTACATATGAACAGGAGAATGCTGCTGCTGGGGCGGCGGCGGCAGCAGCAGCAGCAAATAGGCATTTACTGTATAATTATAATTTACCAATGATCATTATATAGACACCATTAACTATAGCTATGTAGGTTTTGTAGAACAGCAACTTTTCAGTCAAGACATAGATATATAGTTCCAAAATTTTTTGTTTGCTGATAAAGAACTTTATCTAGCCATGGCATATCATAAAACAAAATCTAGCAATTCTTTATCATTACTTGGCTACAAGTGAGATGCGTATTTCATAGCTATACTGATTCAAGTCACTAACAATAGAGTGTAAGTCTGCAGTATAATAATAATCATGAGTGCACAAAAAATTTTAATTGTGGAAATTTACATTTTACCTGATTGCTGAAAACTGTTGCGAGCAAAATGATGTAGTTAAGGAAGAGCCATTGTGTACACATATAGGCCATATTGTAGTATAGACTATAGTAATGATGAGCAGAGACAATGAAATTAAGAGAAAGAGTATAAGTACATTATTATGTATACTCCTGTTGACATTATAAGTTGACCAAGTCACGATGTGCCGAGTCATCAATATTGGTAGATACAAATGTTCACCTTGTGATAGACTCTCTGTACCCCATGGACAGACCTATATTATACATTTGATAGAGTCATCCTACAAGCATTGTTCTTCAGATAATACCTGTAGTTTAGGTTAATGTGCGAAGGCATTGGTATACAAATTTACATATTAGTGGCAGCGTAACATACTCCAGTGGCACTGAATTTGACCTTTCCATTGAAACTGTTGTGACAACACTTGAAGATCTTGTTGAAGGAGATGAGTTGTTAACTGGTGTAGTCACCATGGCATCAACAACACAGTAGACTGGTGGTGAATGTGTCAATGGTGTCCTCCTGTAAAAACATGATATGGTGTGATAGTTCACATACTGCTACTGTCTATTTTGTAGCTAAGTGATCACCATGGAGCACTACTATAAGTATGTTTGCATGCAATTGAAAGCCTATACATGTGTCAACCAATACACTAAGAGAATTCAAAACCATTTGACAGCTGTTCATATATACACAGCTAATGTATGTGTGTCAGGACAAACTCAAATTATTGGCTTTTGCATAATCAATAGTAAAGTATGTAATATACCTTTGAGTTCTCCTTATGAATGGTGATGGAGGGACATCTGGTACAGCAGAACCAACAATGTATATACAACAAGCCCCACAGATGCCAGTCAACACTCCAATAGTAATGACGTACATGACTGGGGTTAGTACATCTATGGTATATGTAACCAATGGTAACTTAATCATTACTAGACTTGTTTTCATGACATTCAATTGGCTATTATAGCTGTGTATCCTGGCAATGCTTTGTAAATATGATTTTGCACTGGGCATTATTAAAATATTTGTACCAACAGAGGATTGTCGAGACACTACTTTTCCAAGGAAGGTTCAACAAGGCTTGCACTATGAAGGCTTTCAAACCACCTAAATTCTGACTTCATTTTGTTGATATCACAGTTGGGGTTGGGCCACATTAGAAGTCTGCCAACACAATTAATTAATAAAATCACCAAATTAATATAACCTTGCCCACTAAACCATGCAGGCTCCAATAACCACACACATTGGAGTCACAGCTGTACAATATCCTGCCTTTTGGCATTGGTGTAAAACATTACAATTGGCATTCCTTCCTAGTGATGATTACCACATTTTGCAGTGGAGGAAAGATTATGCAGTTATGGAATAAAATACAGTACATGTACAGAGCACTGTAGTAAGAATTGTCTGGAGTCTTTTACAATGGCATTGTCAATCTGTGTAGAAATAAAGGTATGAATGAATTTTTTGAGTCGGCATAAACTGTTCTATTATGGGAATAGCACATGTTAATGAAATTCCTAATGTAAAGATATCAGATGTTAGATTATTAGACATCTGTTTAGTGCATGTACGTACACATGTTCACTGTATTACGGTATGTTGGCCATCCTTTTCATATTTAGCGTAAGCAGTACAAAAATATTACTATGTAAGGAATTGTGTATCGAAAGGCTAATGAAGAGAACAATGTTTGTTCAATATTTGTATAAGCTGAGGTCCTGCCTTTGTGACTGTGTGCATATCTTTTTTTGCTGCTGTTTGTATGATTGAATTTCAGTTACAAGTACATATACAGTATTTGGAAAGTCAGGCCTTTTTAAGCTCTATTTGCTTAATTTTCAATTTATTTTGTTCCAAGATTCTGCAGTTTGTACATTTTTGCCAAACTTTCCCCTCACCAAAGCCTTATAATACAAAAGTGTTGTTGTGAAGCTGTGACAGACATTACTGGCTGAATGTCAGTAAATATGTGGGAATGCACTGACATCGACCATCATCTGGATGATGTATGGTATGTATGATTTTGTGCATGCAATGTTTTCTTGTTTGTTACAAAGAATCTTAATGTTTGCAAACATGCATGCATAATTGACACAATAAACTGTTGCATATTATGACTAAGGATGCTGTTTATTCAGTACATTAAAGCTTACCTACTAAAGAGCTTATAATAGCTATCAAAGAGAGGAGAGCACCAACTGCAGTATATTCAACAAAAACAGCAGTAGCTATAGGAAGTTTTCTCTAAGTAGGCACCAGCCTATTATGCTGGCATAATTCTGAGCATAATAGGTGCCTGAAAGCATCAAGCATAATGTTAGCATAATAGGCAGAATAATTGTCATACTGTAAGCCAGGGGTGGTGGAGCAGGCCAAAGAGTGAGGGGGCCAGGTCAGCTGTAAGCTGAAGACCAAAAAAAAGGTTATCACCTGCTGACAATAGCTGTCCTCCACCAACTATATCTCCTCATTTATAACTACACATATATAGCTAAGTAGCTTGCTACACTGCTTCTCTGAATAGTGTGACTGTTCTATTAAAGTATCTAGATCTTGACTGTTCTTTAGAGTACCTCGATCTTTTCTTGTAAACATTGTTCCATAAAAGTAGGGGGGTCATGGCCCCCTCGTCTCCACCACCTATGCAGCAAAAATGCATGCTACAGAAAAAGGTTGACTTGCACTAATAGAACACTGATATGGTAGTGGAGTATAGTTATTTGACGCGACTGTTATTATAGTTTACAATGCAGCTAAATTCTTAATGCACAACGAGAGTACTTTTTACATTTACCCAGTTGTTCATAAGCTAAAGTGTATTATTATCCATTAGAAAGTAACAAAACATGCGAACTGTGGCAAAAATTTGAGCATAATTATGAGCATAATAGGCAATAATTTTGAGCACTGCAGCATAGCATAGTAGGCAAAATTAAAAGCATAATAGGCCGGTGCCTATCTCTAAGAACAAAAAAAATTTTACACTATCAACACTAACATCATCAGTATAAAGGTATGGTAACTAAAGATCATGCAAAACTGAATGTGTATAGCAGAAATTATGTGTAGACAATTAGCTATAGGTACTCTTTCTCCTACTTGTCTTATGCGTGCCATTAATACAAGTGCGACATGGATTCCATCCTACTGGAGATCTGCAATCTGCATCTGAGATAGCTATTATCTCACAAGTTACACTATGCATGCTCATTGTGATGAACTGCATGGTAGCTAGCTCATGTAATGTGACTGTTCTACATGTATTAGAGTGGTTATACTCATCGACCTAAAAACCTGTCCATTAACGTACGGCATACTATTTCTGACCAGTCCGTATAGAGTACATAAAAGCATAGATAATAGAATACATAAAAGGGATAGGAAACGAATAACGTGACATCACTAAAATTAATGTACATTTCTATTCCATGTATTACATCACAAACATACTCGTTATGCTTGCTGCGCTTGTATCGAAGAGAAACAAATAATTGCTGTAACGACAGAATTTTGTAACCAACAACTGTGAAACTTCGCTACAATGAACTCAAGTAAGTAATTGAGGGAACTAGCTAGCATAGCAACTCTCAAGGAAGTTCTACAAAAAATAAAACGAAACTGAAAGTGAAGAAAACGGCCCAAAAATTAACCCCCATAACTTTCTTTGCAAATATATTCTATCCTTTTAACTGTAATATTACCATTTAACAAAGAGAACCAGAGGAAATATTAGTGAAACAGGAATGGTTGCTCGAAGAAACGACAAAGTATCCGAGCACAAAAGTATCTTCCATTTTTACCAAGACAAGCCAAAAGACCCCTAGCAGTACAATGCAAGGGCAAAAGACTGTATTGGTGGCATGCCTAGCTTACCACAAGACTCGAAAGTGGAATCGGCTATGCAAGAAGCAGTATGTATGAGGAAGTACAATGGCGTGTAACAATCACAGTTATACGAGTTATAAATGCGTTACAAAATCTACGGTCTGAATTCTCTCGCCAAAATCTCTCACAAAGGTCTCAATTATTTTCCCCTGGGCTAGATGGACTGCCCTTGCCACCACCCCCAGCACTAGGTGTTAAAGTGCTGGACAGCTGGAAATACCAGCAATCAAACAAGGCCGCCAGACTCCAAGCGACCCTCAGAGTAGGCCATATCAATATTAGTGGTTGATGGACGGCCAACTGAAGAGCGATGACCCCTCAAACACATCACTGCAAAAAGTGCAGATCTTAACAATAAAAAGCAAAGCCTACATTGCAGCCAGAATAAGCAAAGGTCTCAATACTTGCTGTAGTCTGTTGGATAACTATTTACGCTGCTTAGAACACTAATTCCCGGGCTTGAGCACAAAGCTACCTGTCACGTGTAGCAGAAATCAAACCGGAAACCACTTGAGTTTCCCTTTTATGTGCTCTATTATCTGTGGTAAAATACTATAGGTGCTATTTAGTGTCAAAATTATAGCACATATAAAATTTTAGATACACTCCTATTACGTAAGGTAGCAGTATAAATAGAAGTTCTACACAAACTTCATAAATACTATTGCAAAACTTCTGAATCTCTCAATAGAGACTTCCAACCAAATTGAAAATTTTACATTCCTTAAATTCTTTGGTATGGCATATATTGTGCTATCTATTAGAATCATTTTAGTGCAAACCATCAGTGACTCCTACCAAAGATATAAGCATCAGAGTGGTGATTTTTGTGTACGACATTTTTAGGGCTTTTCTGTACATTAACGTGGTACCAAGCACAATATCCAAAGTGCCATAAATTTGAGTATGAATCTCCTAATGACATGAAATTTTCACCACATAACCATTTAATGTAGTAAAATGCATGAGCTAGATAAAACCTTTCTAAAGTGACCACTCCTTTGTAGAATGACCACTTGTAATAATTAATGTTTGAATCAGTAATTTGCTAAGAATAGTGTGAGTTCTATAAATAAAGGGACCCCAAACATATTTACAGATGAATAATTAGTGATATTGTATTATAGAATGACCTTAGACATTACAGGACACAATTAATAATTACTTTGCAAAATACAACAATCAGATTCCAACATATATGACCAGTATTCTTCAGTATTATTGGAAGACAGCAAGTTTTTGATACTGCTTCACTTTATTTGCCACACTAAAAGTACAGAAGATAGTAATTATTATCATGAACCACGATAGTGGGTTTCATGAGCCACGATAGTGGGTTCATAATAGGGATCGCAGTGGAATTTTTGAAAATCCTAATAGAGCAGTCACTTAAAACTAGCTTTAGAAAGCAGACTCGAGCATAAAACAACCCTCAGAAGGCTTATTATCAAACACTGAACTCAGAAAAATTGTGATATAGCAGTAAAAATGGTCTAGACGAAATTTGGAAACATTCAAAAATTGCGAATTTTACGCGAATTGTTCATATTATTATTCATAATATTATTATTATTTTGTTTCACTCGTGTACAGCCCAAGGCTTCCATTTTTTCGCGATAAAAACTACACAGCCTTACTCACTGAGTCCTTCTGCGTGTCCATGACCCATTAATTAACCCGTACTCCACAGATCGCTAACCACCTCGATAAATTTCTAAGTTCTTCGCCATTGCCTGCTGTTCCGTATACGGAAGAAGCCGTAGAAGAACGAAATTACGGGATCTTGTGTGCTCAGGGATAAGTATTGTTCGACTATAGTATTTATAATGTTAATAGGTGGCAGATTGAAGTTGTGCAGCACTCTTTTACCTTACAAGATCGCCATAATAGGGTCTCTCGTGTTCGCTATGAGAAGCCGTTCAAGCACGCATGCAAGGCATCGGTTTATCAGGTCTCTTCCTAGCCATCACAGTGAGTGCCTTGTTTGTCCACTATAGGGGGAAGAACGGTAGCGCTGATATTATGGCTGCTTTTCACACAGAGAAAAGGTTGGGTGGGGTGTTTATTACAACCCTACCATTTAAAAATATTTTGTGGTCTAACCACATAGCTATCTAGTCTGGCGCCGCCCGTCCCTTCGCAAAAAGTACTTTATGCGAAGGGCGGCGGCGGCGGCGCCAGACTAATAGCTATCATCAACAACCCTCCCATATGGTATCCATGTCATAAACAACTTAAGGGTGTGAAGCCTGACAGTCTTATATGGGAGGATTGTGTGCTACTGTGCTTATGTCACTGTAACTAGCTACCGTGTACTTACTCTAGCACATTCTCTGATCAGCTAGTGACATTGACAGTTGCAAGCATTTATGAACACATGCTAACCAGACTTAAATTTGCTGACTATGCCTATGGTGTTCCACTTTATAACACACTGCTGCTAGCAGGCTACACCTAGGCTTTCCAGGGCTAGAGCCCAGTCTAAGTCCTGGCAATTGGAACTCAATATGCCAGTTTAAAGTAGTCTTGCATGGGTATGACTGCCAAATCCCTGGTAATCATGTAAGACTGGCTACGCCACTGGCCACTAGTATAGTGACATTGTGATTTGTACATGCAGACACCGGCATAGGAAGACTTCGGCCAAGCCTAGCCATCTCCTATTTAGCTTGATTAACACCAACTCACACGGTTGCTACTGCATTCAGCCTTGCATGTTCATATGTGCAACTCGTACATTTGTACAAAGGTGTTGTAAGCGTCATCACTACAATAATAGCACTACAGCTACAGTGCATAGCTATCTCTTCACTACCTATTCTGCTAGACAACTCTACACCTATAATGCACATGCTTGATGTATGCATCGTTCTTCTCTCTTTTTTTAAAAATGGACTCTACAGGAATTATAACACTAACAGTTACCATTCTTATAACTTGTATCATAGAGTTTCATTCTTTTCCTTCTGTTAGAATAAACACCTAAGACATCTTGTTCTTCTTCAAGTCTCCTGTGTCATCATCAACACTGTCTCCTGTATGATAGGTGCACAATCAGTAATTCTTCTGACAGGTAGCTAGCTCGTATAGCAGTGTGTTTTCAGCAATGGCACAAAGTGTGATGATGATGGCTGAAACACTGAGTTGACTAGGTCCTACCCTATTATTTTGTGCGTGTACAAATCAGAATGAAAATAGTCTTTATCATAGATTACAAATTAATATTACATTAAGATATCTAGTTAATGAGTTAACCTTTTAAACTGAGGAATCTCTGTTAGCTTAGGCTACACTATAATGTGCCAATTAACTTATAATCCATAAGTGGATTTGGAAAAAAGTAAACAAACTAGACATATTAAAAATAAGAACTATGGGATCGCTAAAAAAAGCCACAAAACAAGAAGGGATCGCTGGGGTGGTAATGTAAACCACAAATCCCTATTTTGACTATCTATAAATGTTCCATTTGAGTATAAAAGGGATTTGTCATTTACATTACCACCCCAGCGATCCCTTCTTGTTTCGTGACTTTTTTTAGCAATCCCTATTTCTTATTTTAAAAATTTAATATGTCTAGTATAATATGATGACATCATTGCATAATAAAGAGAAACAATAAACTGTCTCTGACTAGAATTACACTCATGCTGCTACAACAAAAAGACAATAATAGTAGTGGGCATATCAGTAGTCTGGTACATCGCAGACCCTATCCGCTGGGGTTTATCGATTAGAGATTATAACCAGCGGGCGCTTATAATCTCTAATCGATAAGGCCCAGCGGATAGGGTCTGCGATGTACCAGACTACATATCAGAACATCACAACAGGTAGTTGTGAAGCCTTACAAGGTTGGAATCACTTGCCAAACATTGTTTTTTCAAGTTATGCATCGCCTTGCATGCTATAAAGCAATTCCTCACAACACAACAAACTGCTCACTTTCAAACTATCCTTGTATTGACGTGGATGGGGATGTCTTGAATTCCAGGATGGTTGTAACGCAAAACTCTGGTCCTATAGATGGTGCTACAGACAAGACAAATTTTCGTCGTTAAGCACCACGAAACATCTTTTCATCAAAAAGCCGATGCCAAATTCACCTAAAACCACGTCTTTCAGCCTTACTACAGGTCACAGAAACTCGCTGAAAATTCGACTATAAGTGGTGTCGTAAAATCCCGTGTTTTCCAATGCATTACGTCGTACAGAATTTTTGTTTTCTCAAACTTTGACCGTGACTTATAAATACTGGATGAAATTTAATTCGGTACGAAGCATAGGTTACTACTTACTAGAACAACAGCTCGTGAAACACTTGTTGAAGGGGTTTAAACAAATATATATAAAAATCGGTAGGAAATCTCTACTCTCGAATGACCACGGCTGCAAGACACGCGGTAACAAAAACCTCGCTCATCCAGCTGAATACAGTGGATGAGCGGCTACAATGTGTCCGTTGTGGCTTTTTACTTAATGGACCCCTACAGCTTCAATGCAGTCATCGAATATGCACTCCCTGTGCTATGAAACTAAAGCAGCAAAGGTATAGGCTAGGTTTAACAAAATAATGTCGAAGTTAGTTGATCCTGTGTATATTTAGTTCACCAACTTTCTTCTGTGAACAATGTCAAACAAACGTCGAATTTACTGGGGTAAGACATACTCGTCGATGTTTTATAGCTATAGCTATGTATTTTTCTTTCCCATACAGTACTTTCATGACAAGGTTATAGCCAAGGAAATTGATTTCAGCGTAGTCAGCTGTCCTCATTGTGGTTGGACTGGAGAGTATCGATATTACCAGGTAAATTATATCATAAGTTGAATGATGCATACAGGGTACATGTTTGACTATATTTGCAGAAACACTTGAAGGAGGGATGTCAACTAGTCAAGGTATCAAGTCCCTATGAAGGATGTAATAAGGAGGTTCCAAAATCGCAAATTGATGATGAGTGTAATTTCAACTTTCTGGGCTGTCAATTTAAGGCCACTAGAAATGATAAAGAATTAGTAAAACACATGGACGAATCCCAGAAGGACCATATTCTCCTAGTTTGTAAATATTTATCTTCCAAACAGTATCAATCCCCTCATTCACCTCAGAGGCCAAATGGCATGACCAGTATTTGTAGTTTGAATACTTTAGAAGAATCAATGTATTCTGAATTAGACAAAATACATGAAAAAATGGACAGTACTAAGCACAAAGAAAATGTCTTGCAAATCATTGAAGTTCAAAGCAAGCAAAAAGATATTTCTTTCAGACTGACTGGAGTTGAGGACCTTCTATCCACTTTGCAAGCTAGTATTAATGAGATCAACCATACTTATGAGGAAGTGTCTCTCACCTTACAAACACTTCAAGCTACTTCATATGATGGTAACTACGTATGGAAGATACCAGATATAACCAGACGTAGGAGGGATGCTCTACTAGGAAAGACCGTCAGTTTATATTCAGCACCATTTTACACTAGCAGGTTTGGGTACAGACTGTGTCTACGTGTGTATTTAGATGGTGATGGTAGTGGCAAGGGACGTTACATATCTTACTTCCTTACCATCATGAAGGGAGAATATGATGCTTTACTAGAATGGCCATTCCAGCATATGGTGACAATGACATTAGTGAACCAGAAAGGCAACAACAATATTGTACAGTCATTCAGACCCAACCCAACCAGTACTAGTTTTCATCGTCCAAAATCAGACATGAATGTAGCATCTGGTTGTCCTAAATTTGCTCCACTATCAATACTGGATAATCCTGAATTTGTTGTTGATGATGTGGCATTCTTCAAGTGTGACATCAATGTAAACAAATTATAAAAATTTTGGCACCGGCTTTTAGCACATGCAGTATTATTTATCATTTTTTCCAGATTTTTATTTTTTTGTACATGTTTATATGAAAATAAGCACATTACAGGACTATCAACAAATCACTTTGTATCAATGATTACAAATTTTTGTATTCTAGTCAGTTAATATCATCATGTATTATGAATGTACTTAACATAATTTGTTTTGGGATAGAGGGGGGATTGTCCATGCACTTTAATTATATGTGCAGTGAATTAAAAACACATTCAAAAATCAAAATGCATTCAAGATAATATCGATATTAATATATGTGATAGTGCATGTATATATAGTCAGCCACCACAATAACAATTTTTAAGAAGGTTATAGCTAGTAGCTAATTATACTCAATTTAATTCTATTATCCTGCAATTCCAAGAATTGAAGGTGCTACATGCAAAGCTATGTACTTTATACACAGTTTCATAATTCTTTATATTGTAGGATGCACATGCACAAAAAAGTTCATGTAGATACTACTCAACTTACAGCACAACTGTTACAAACAGTAGCAGATGGCATGCATGGTTTTTGAAATACATAGCTGGAAATGTTAATTAGCACACTGCATGATGTTCATTAAATTCACCTATAGACCTCTTGTTGTAGTATGAAATTGAACTGGATGGATAATACTGAGTTGGTGATTTTAAAATGCTTCTTAAAAAGTGCTATTTGTACGAACAAACCTACATGTCTGTATCATGCATGATGGATGGTTCCGGCAAGAGTACATAATAATAGAGGGGGTACTCTTGGTTCCGGCATTACTATAATGGTTTATCAACATCTACCATAACATCTGTCAGTACAACTGCCACTTGCAGTACCTACCTCTCAACTACTATAGTAGCTATCTGATCATTTATTACTATCAGGAAGTACATGGACTCAGAAAGTGGTCATAGATGACTTCATTCAAATGTTAGCCTAACTTTAAAGTTTTGCTAAAATTAATATAGAATTAACATTTTAGCTGTAAATGGAAGCATTTCGACCCAAAAACAACACTGCAGCTAAACTGACAATATATTAAAGTAATTTTAATAAGGAATTATACTTTTATGCGTGCATGGGTTATGATTATGGTATGGCAGGATATTAGGCACAATGGGGAGCTACATTGCGGATCAGAGGTCAAGAATAACAGGTTCAATTTCAGCTTATGCACTGGTCTATTTTTCTTAGAGTCTATAGGAGAGCTTTAAAGGAACCCTTTTGGAAGTACTCACTTAGAGTAGTTGACTGTTATAGACTGTTTTGATTTTACTTCATTCATTCCAAAACAATTATTACTACCTCTTTTTTGATTCTCACAAAGGAGCTTACCTTTCCCCTTGCCCTTTCCATATTTCCATTGTCTATGCAGTTATACTCAATTGTAGCCTCCTACCTTGCATGTAGTGAGAGAGCAGTGCTATAGCCACACCCTCCCAAAAAAAGCCCCTTGTCTAACAATACCAATGCATGTTATATCTTACAGATGTATGTGACAGAATGTTGACCAATTTCATTGCTATATTAGAAGAGCCAACAAGCTAACAAACATGTTGTATACCTATACTACTTATTTGGTTGCCTTGGAAGTAACCCACAGCCAGTGAGTGTGAAGCTATACATAGTTATAATACAGCATGCAGTATATGTGATTTTGTTTTGTTTAATCTCACGGTAGTTGGCAAAAGCTGTTCTTCCCTACCAGAGCACGCACACACACACACACACACACACACAAATAAACACAGTACAAAACACAACCACTAGACAACTATGTTACACATACAATAATATAAAATAATTATATTACACTAGCTTAAAAGTCCTTTAACCATAATTACAAGTAACATGTGTGGCATCAGTGAGAGTTCCACCAAGAAGTGGCAGATGAGTTATAAGTACGACAAAGTCTGAATGTAATAAAATCATATGCTTTCCAGTGGCAACATGAATTTTCCACATTAGAGAGGTGACCTTATACAGGAAGCCTTAACCTTACAGCCTATAGCCTGGCAACTGCAACCTTACATTATATATACTACAATACTGATGGGAAATAGAGATTGCTGAAGAAAACAAAAGAAACAAGAGTCAAACAAGTCAACATGTTAAATTGCTCTAGGACCAATGGGGCATGTCTATAAAGCCTCAACTCGTTACACTATTTGGACTCAATGGATATGGTACATACCATTGATAGTGATACATAATTATACTATTGGATAATTAGGAGCATTCTGAAATTCTGATTGCCTTGAAATTTGGCACAAGGCGCATCTTGGTACCAAGTTTGGCTGAGTATGATAAACAGGCAATTGAGTTATTATTCACCCAATATGTTGTCATACCTACAGGGTAAACTGAAGAAGCTGAAAATCAGTATGTGAATACGTTAACTATTGAACCTCAAACCTTTTGTGGTTTGAAAGAAATCACATGAAAATACAGCAAAAAAAAAACCAACAGTGTGTAACAATTATGTGATCAAGTATTGTTAATAAAATGATTAGCTATACTTGCCACTCTTACCAGAAAAAACTGCTCAGGGAAATGAGTTGAAAATCAGTGTATAGATGAATTAATCATCTTAGAACTTGAAGACCCTAGAAGAATCAGATTTAAAGTAGAAAGTGAGAGATCGAGATATACTCTAATAGAGCAGTCAGCTAAGAATTACTTTATTAAAGCATCAAACTATGTCTTGTAGAGAATTTAACTCTGTTATAAGCAACTACCCTGTAGAGAGGTTAGCTACAATCCACCCATCATGTAGAGAGTTCAGTTACATTAAAAGTCTCCATGTAGAGAGCTCAAACTACAACAAGTCACCCTGTAGAGAATTCAGCTAATAGGGATCTGCAATACATATTGATACGGCAATATATCGATACAGCAAATACGTATCACGATACTGTACTTAGAAAATATCGATATATCGAAATTTTCTAATAGAACAGTTAGTGATCGCTCTATTACTGTAACAGTGATCTAGGTATATAAAGAATATAATAAAAGAATAAGAACTGGCCCAAGTTGGCACTCCCATCCACCACACTCTACTCTATGCTAAGATGTTCTATAAAATGGGTTTAGCCTATTCCTACACCTACAGAGCTACTGAAACAGAACCTACAGAACACAGAATAGAAAAAAAAAGGAAATGGGGCTTAAACGGCCCCAAGACAAGGTCAACTGATGCTGGAACATGACCCTTAAAGGGATGACCAGAGGAGGAGCGAGAACCCCTTATGCACATGATGGCAGAGTGTAATAAGGAGAAGCCAAGACGGCAGCGAAGCCAGCTCATCACCCTACAGTACGGTGATTTCCACTTACAAGATAGGAGGAAGGCCAGGCGCTTGTAAGCCACAGTAGTGGAGGCACCCATGCCTCCAGAAGTTGAAAAAACAAGAGGATTAAAATTACCATGTTCCACCTCTCGCACTCTCTCCTCATGGGTTTTACTCTTTTCACCACCTTTCATAACCCTTACGTAATATTAAGCTCAAAAGCATCCAGACTTCCTACTGTAGTTGTTGCTCTCTCTCTTCGACTTTAGGGCACGCATCTAGTAGCTGCCACGAGTAGTCGACTTTAGGGGCAGTGTTGCCATGCTGTGAATAAAGTTCATAGATTTATGAACTTTTTGTCTTGTTTGTGAACCTGAAATAATCTATGAATTTTTTTACGAACCTGGAGTAATCTGTGAACTTTTTATGAACTTTTGGCAATTTTAGGTGGTAACCTTTTTTTTTTTTTTTTTTTGCTCTTCAGTGCCCTACTAACCCAGAGATTCAACTTATTTATAATGTGTAGGCTAGTTTTCGGAAAGTGACTATGGATTTATGAACTTTTTATGAACAAATTTATTTTTTCACATGAACATTTGGAGCAAATCATCTGGCAACACTGTTTAGGGGATGCGTCCAGTAGCTAGTTGCCGCGAGTAGTAGACTTTAGGGGAAGCGTCCAGTAGTTGCCACGAGTAGTAGACTTTAGGGGAAGCATCTAGTAGTTTAGCGTTAGCCCGTTAGAGTTCAGCTTTGGTTTCAGGCTTCTTCACCTTCAGGTTAGGTTCTTCTTACTATATACAGCTTATTTCGTTAGTCACATTTATAAGATACAAAAGAAGGGAATCAGGGAGCTAGCAGCGGTAGCATAATCGGTAGCACGTCTGGATGCTTTTGAGCTTAATATTACGTAAGGGTTTATGAAAGGTGGCAAGGGGGTGTCACTCCAATATGCACTGTACTACGATCTGCGACCGCGGTCAAAGCTAAAGGTCAATGAACAAGGCCGATTTTTCACGAAGAACAACGGTCAAACTGTTTTCCCAGCACGGTCAAAGCTTTGCGAGTACGTAGTGCACGAAAATATAGCGAAAATAAACGGAACCAGGTCCACGGTCAAGACAAAAATTCGATGAAAGTCAATGGTCAAAATCGAAAATCGACTTTGACCGCGGTCGCAGATCGTAGTACAGTGCTTATTGGAGTGACACCCCCTTGAGGTGGTGAAAAAGAGTAAAACCCAATTTCGGGCAAGCGGGTACAAAATCGTGATGTCAGCATCTCAGTCAACGGCGTAGATGTCAGTGTCTCATTGAGTGTATCAGCGCCCAAAGGAGCGCGACGTAGTGGGTCTACGCTACAGAAGGTAGCCCAGAGAAAAATCCAGCTAAAATAGTACCCCAAATAGAAAGAAGTATTTCGGTATACAAATGTAAGGTTAGTGTATTCTTATAATTAACGCACTTCATAAACTTTTCACAGCAAGATGGTTGTCGCTGTCAAGGATGGCGTAGTATGCACGCCCCTAGTGGTCAGACACATTCAAAAAATCCACTATAGAACTCATCAGACTTGTGTAAGGCTTGTCAACATACGTACGATCTACACATCAGTGACTTACAAGGATTAAGTTCAGAAGACTTGGATAGGATAGTATGTACTGTGACTGACATGAAGAACCTGTTAGCTCAGATGAAGAATGAGAAGGAGGACCAAGGTACAAAGAGGATGTATGTGTTCTTGTTTCAGTTTTTGAAGAAGCATATGTTAGGAGCCAAAGATACCAACTATTCCTGGTGACAACCTAGTCTCATGTGGCCAGACCGCTCTTTCTCCCATGACGCTTATCAATTGAAAATTACAAGCACCTGCTTGAAAAAGGGTCTGGTCCAGTTTACATCAGCAAGTCATTCTCAGCGGATAGTTATAAAAACCGGAATCAAAACGGGAAACGAAACGAGATCAGCCTACAGTCTAGTGGAGGACAATCACTATATTATGCACAGTTACACTATAATATATGCACGCACTACCTGTTTATGCATCAAGCAAGACTCCAGGTGGCAGATTTCTCTGCACGGTGCTTATCGATTAGAGATATCAAACGCCTGCTCCTATCCGAAGGGTCTGGGAACTCTACAATAGAGAAGTTCTGTGCTTGGGTAGGTGAGCGTTGATTATCCCTTAACCACTTTCATAAGAGGTGTGCCATATATAGCCACAGATGGCTTCATCCCTCTCTTAAAGGCATGGCTTCGGACTCGTCAACCCACTGCAGCCAGTCATTGTAATGATCACTGAGTAGTTATTCCCTAGTCACTCCTCTTATGAAAGTGGTCAAGGGACCCTTCGGATAGGAGCAGGCGTTTGATATCTCTGAGGATATCTCTAATCGATAAGCGCCGTGTAGAGAAATCTGCCCGGGTACCTAGAGTCTTGCTTTATACATAAACAGGTAGTGCGTACATATATTATAGTGTAACTGTACACAATATAGTGATTGTCCTCCACTAGACTGTAGGCTGATTTCGTTTCGTTTCGTTTCCTGTTTCGATTCCGGTTTTTATAACCATCCATTCTCAGCACCTTTATCCTCGCACACAATGATGGCCTTGTGAAGTATGTCGGCACAAGCGGGCTTCTCATATCGTTTAGCGGGCTTCGAACAAAGAGGCGGTTATGACGTGTGCTGAATCAACACCCAACACCACCATGCTGGCTGAGAGAATGACTTGCTGATGCAAACTGGATGCCACCTTATTTTCGCACACTGCAAAAGTTTAACTGCAACAAATAAGTTTGTTTGCCCTTTACCACAAAAATTTTGCCCATTGAAACTTTCCCCTATATTAACTTCCCCCTATACTGTATGTTTGCTATACAAAGCAGCTAATGGAAATTTTATGTTCTTGGTTGGTACTATAATATCACTACAGGAAATCTCTAGGAAATGACCAATAATTACATGAAAATATTATAATTTTTGTATTACTCTAACACATCATTTGTCATGATCCAGGAACTATAGCTAAGCCATGTCCACAGGAGGATGTGGTAGGCAGGAAGTTGTTGTTATATCACTGGTGGAAGCTAGTATAATCATGGTGTGATATAATTTCCTTTGTTCATCTAATAATTTTTTTTATGTCACGCAGTTCACGACCTGTTACATAGTACTGCTTGACTCTCTGAACTTCTGTACTCTCATATTGCTCTGGTTTCCAGTTGCTTAGTGTAAGGTCTAGAAAACTTCTAAACTCTACTGGAAACAGGTACAAAGTTTTACTTGGTCATAGGCCAGTCCATATTTCAATATCTTATCTTCCTGCTCAATGGTTTCTTGCATTATTTATTACTTCTATGTATGTACAGGTGTCCTTAGACAGAAATTTATTTTGTTGTTTGCTCATACAGACCACAGTAGAATGAAATCCATTGCCCTTACAATTTTTTATTGACTGTTGGTGGCTTCATTTTGAAATACTACATGCTAGTGGATGTGTTTTAGTAAAGCAGTAAAGTACAGCTATACTCAGTAGTATGTGCTAGACCTGTGCTTGTTTTTTTGGCAGGTTTCTCTCTCTGTATTGGAAGCAGGGCTATTAAATAGTTCTCCGATTTGGCGGGAGGATTTCAACCAGACACCTGAGGCTATTGCATCACTCAAGACCCCATCACCAGCTGCTCCTGTGTCTTCCCCTGCTACGTCATCATCAGTTCGTGTACATGATCCTAATGCCTCAGGGCCTGGAAAACAAGACTTCATGACATCATCACCAATGCCTTCCATGTTGAGCCCCTTCACCAGTGTTAGTTCTCCAGCCGGGACAGGGCCAGAACCTCCACAGATATTCACCCAGGAGTTTCCCAGCTCTGACTCCCCAAGATACCATCCCATAGCTAGAACTGGTGAGCTGTATATAGTATATACCATTGTTATGTACTATGGTATAACTATTGGTTTTATTTAGTACTGTGACTATTGTTGGACAAACACATATTAGCTGTTGTGCTTATAAGAGTGCATCTGATGGATGTCATACTGAATATTTTCCATATAGTTGCAAGTTTTCTTTCAGAATTGCAGATAGCAAAAATAGTGAAAGAGTCTGGAAATGCTACGTCACTATATGCTGATATTTTTTAAAAAAATGATTATAAATGAAGAATACGGCCTTCAAATTTCAACTAGGTGCTCACTGGTTATGCCAGAACTGGGAAAGAAAGCACTAGGTTCTTCTGAAGTAATTGGCATTAGTTTAATTAATAACCCTTCGAGGACCAAATTAATTTTCAAGTATGGAGGAGCGTAACTTTATGTTATAAGGAAGGCAGTAGCCTTCTGTAAAATGAAGATGGATTGTTCAATAATATCATAATAGTATTGTTCTATACAAAACAGTACTTGTGATATGAAGCGAAGAACGGGCGATGTCATCTCCACTGAATGCGGGGGGTCCTTCACATACAAAATCAATCTACGAAATTTCGAAATATGGAAATTTACCAACCAAATTTCTAATTTCTGGATAAATTTCTACCAAATTTCCGAATTTCTGGCTTGGAAATTCTTGGATGCTACGAAGTTGTAGCTTGAGTTGTAGTATATTCCGTGCCTTAGGCTACTGTATTATGGTTTCAATATGGGTTCAAGCTGAGCCGAACGGTTCACTAGCGGTCTGGTAAGCCGTCGTGACTCTATCATGGTTGGGGTGAGGTAGGAATTTGAATAAAACACTCACCAGTAATCCACGGACACACCAAAACGACTTGCACTGTGGCCTTTGCACCATGGGAATCGAATCAGCTCGAAAGTATACAACAAATTTACGAAGCAGATTACGGACAAATGTTAGTGCGTATAATCTAGATGGCGCTATACGTCTTCTATTGATAGTGACCCCTCTTCCTTGCATCTGGCCTCGTGTATATACACATATAAATCCATGCAATATAACTTACACTAATGAAATAATCAAAATTCAATGCCAAACATTATAAAAATTTTAATCGTATGGATTTATGTATTTAAAATTTCAGTTAATATTTCTGAATTCCCAACAAAAATTTCTACATTTCTAATAAAAATTGCCAAATTTCTATGGTCATCAATGACATTTCTGGAAGTGAAGGACCCCTCAACTGAATGTCCGCTTCGTTATTTCTTTATCGCGTATTCATGAGGTAGTCACGTGATCTTTTGTATACAAATCGAATCGCCATCACGTGCTGAGTCAAATGGCGTTTAGTTTGATGCACTACGCTGAAGTACCATCGAGATATGGCCAATCAAAGTCAGAGGAGGTACGACACGAATTAAGCGCTATTGAAAAGAATTCACAGTAATTGCATTCTTCAAATGGTAAAATTGCGGAAAATCAATCCGTAGACAAGATTTGATGAACCGCAAAGCTACTTAGACACTTGTGCAGTTGATTTTCACTGGTTCTCTCTTCCCAAGTTGCTGCTTGGCTTGGTTTTGTACGGTTAGTTATTCATCACGTGACGGTTCTTCCAATAGGCTGTGTATATCGAAACTGAACCACTGGGGTTGAATGGGGTAGACTGCACCGTTGAATTAAGCATAAGAAAAGAGTTAGATCGGCACGTATTTTTCGTTGATACCACCACGAAATAGCTTCCCTGTACAAAACATATGTGCTCACGTGTGCGTGTCGTACCTCCTCTGAATCAAAGTAACAGGTGTAGAGTAATGGCGGACGATAATGGAAGAGCTACTTTTTCTTGGCGGCATAGCAATGGAGATTCTTTTCAAACCAAGCGATACTTGGTGTGATTTTGTCAGGAATTTCATGGTGAGTATCGTAGTATTAGCGAATTCTTTCTACTGTGTACTGATAAGTAGTTATAACGGCTTATACTAGCCCATGTACTTGCGTCCAATATATTGGACTTTGGTCCTCGAAGGGTTAAGCAACTCATTCATCATAACAATTTGGCCACCATTAGTTCTTTAGTGTGTGCAATCGACTGAAATATCACTTTCTCAATCAGTAACTATTGGATATTCCAATACTAATTCTGAATGCCTCTATGCTGCTAACAAGATGCACGTAATGATAAATCACTTAACCATACACAATTTTTGGCATCATTGAGTCTCAAGATTTCAGTCTATCCTGTTGAAATCATGGCACCTGTCACACTTGAATGATGTAAACTATATATCCTGTATAACAAGTCAGTTTAGTGGCTGTGTTCAACAGAAACTTGTTATGGGGTATTTTGTTTGTAAACATCTTGGGTGTACTAAGGTATTTTGTTTTCCCGAAGAATTTGCCAGCAGCACTTTTTTGGGTAGGTAAAAATAGTGGACCCGGGACCCACGGAATTCCAACTCGCTTGGAATTTTATACACCTCACAGTATTCTATATTTGTACTAGGTACTTTTGCAAGTAGTCTTGCATGGCCAATCCACTTTTTCTCCCCTTCCGGCGTCTCGCACGATGTTTACACCAATTAGAAATTATAAGTGCCTCTAAAAAGTGACTGAAGCTGACTGCATTTATAGACCACTGCCTGCTGCACAGTAAGCATACTAGTGTATTATACCGCCTAGCTACTAGGAACATTGTGCAAATGCACCATGACGTACTGAAGAGCTGCTGGAACTTGCTTAGCTTGGCTTAGCTGGTAACTGTTTGCCTGCTGCACAATGAGCATGCTAGTCTAGTCTATTATGTCACCTAGCTACCAAAGTTTAGAAACATTGTGCAAACAAATACGGAAAATAGCGAGTGACCTGTAATTAATGCAGTCAGCTTCAGACGCGTTTTCAGAGGCGCTTATAATTTTTAATTGGTGTAAACATTGTGCGAGACGCCGCGAGGGGGGAAAAGTGGATTGGCCATGCAAGACTACTTGCAGAGGTACCTAGTACAAGTATAGAATACTGTGAAGTGTAAAAAGTTCCAAGAAGAGTTGGATTTCCGTGGGTCCCCGGGTCCTTGGTCCCCAGGTCCAAGGACCCGGGACCAAGGAGTTGGATTTCCGTGGGTCCTTGGTCCCCAGGTCCTTGGTCCCTTGGTCCCCTACCCTACTTTTTTAGGTGATGCACACTGTCTAGTATTATTGGCATTTTTGGGTTAAGGATGTAGTCTGATCACTGGTTTGTCTTATGTCTAGCTTCACTTGGCTCTAGTTCGCTGATGACAAGTTTCTCTCCTGATCAGGCACTGTTGCAAGATGACAGCAGCAAACCATCACCAAAGAGACCGAAAATAGAAGGTAGTAAATGTTATGCTGTACTCTGTGTATGTGTGGAGGGGGGGATCAGTTATGAATGTACTCTAATAAAGCATTCACATCTAACTGTTTGCGTTATGCTGTATTCTCTCTGTGTGTGTAAAGGGGGGAGTGAATCAGTTATGAATATACTCTAATAAATTTACTTATGGTACTTCACCTACAGTATTTGTGTGTGAAAACATTTGGGGGGAATGGTCACAATTTTGTAAATATTAACTCAGGTATTCATTACCTTAGAGGGAGTTAAGCATCATTCCAGTTCATAAAGCAGTCTTAAAAGTAATATTGTTTGAGATGAATTGTATGTACAATCTCTTATGTTTCTCTTTATGTACATGTGTACAATGCGAGAGATTTATACTGTTAGTAGAATAATTATTGAGATTGTGTGTACTCATGTATGTACTGTAGGGCAGGACCTGATGGAGTTAGCCTCACAGATAGTAGCTACTCTAACTGAATCAACCAGCATGGTTGGTCCAGAGGTATGTAAGGTACTCGTATGGTACATGTATAGGTATTTTGTGTGTGTGTGTGTGTGTGTGGTATATACATTTGTATGAGTAAGGATATGTGTGGGACAAATGTAGGTGTGTGTGTGTGTGTGTGTGTGTGTGTGTGTGTGTGGGCATGGGGTGTAATGTATCATATACTTACATACTATCTCATGCTATGGTAGGGTTGTACACCTGAGCATGTACTAGATATGTGTAGGTGTAGTTGTATTAGGATTGTGTTTGTAATACTGCAGACATGCCGGGTAAAGGATCCCACGTGTGTTTTCTAAATTTACTTCAAGAAGTCAAACCAACCTATTGCAAGCTCATTAACTTATATCAGTGACCCATTAATGTATGCACTTTAGATAAGTATGCAGAGTTGCCTGCAATGGACAAGTGTAGGTATGTTAAATGGGATTCTTTTAAATTACAAGAATCCCATTGATGCAGGCAACCCTTCATACTTAACTAAAGTGCAGACAGGATGCATGATGATGCATATTTTTGTTTCCGGAAGTGTATACATTATGCTTGGGAAGTTATAGGTTATCATTGAACAGCAGATGATTTTCTGAACATGGGTTGTTAGAATTCCTTAAATAGTTGATGTACAATGAAAATTAGTGTCATTCAAAATGAGGTCTTTTTATGGCAGAATTGTGAAATGTTTATTGCCTACATTTTCATTGTTCAAATGTTCAACATTTGTGATCATCTGTTTTACATCTATATCCTTCTATACAAGTATAAGGAAAATTTTATTAAATTCAAGTAAGTAAAACGTAATGAACAGTTGCCTACACTTTACCACATGCCTGTAATGTATTCAAAATGTTCTAGTACAGTTTGAAATATAACAAAATTTTCCTTTCAGACAACTACATCTTATTGTGGTTTTTTAGATGGGATTCTTCAATGAGAGGGACCAGTTACCCAAAGAAGAGGAACATACAGAAGTTCTGAAGTTTCAGATACTACATAACAACTTCAAGGAGAAGCCACCAGATCAACACCTGATAATGCTGAAGAACGTCTTCTCTCATCAGCTACCCAGGATGCCTATAAGGAGTACATCACTAGGATTGTGTTTGACCCGTGAGTGGTACTGTGTTCATTGTGTTGTGTGGCTATTTGATGCATGCACATTCTGCATATCCATAGGTTTGCATGTAGATCATTTTAAAATTGATAGTGCTATGAGCCCTTTTCTTTTTTATATTTTTCGGAAATTCTTTAAGTACGGTAATAATGTTAAAGTAGGGATCTCCCCTAAAATGACACATGCCGCCTATAATTCCACCTTTAAGAATTACGTTTACAGTTAGTCCATCTAATATCAAGCAAATGCTTACAAGCATCTGGATATAGAATTTAAAAGAAATCACTAAAATTCGAATTTTCATCTGCCTGCCTGCCTGCCGCCTACTGACCACAATCGCAAGGCTGGAGGCCATACAAAGCACCATACAGCTACTATTTTACGCCACAATAATAAACGTACCAGCGGGATGTGCCTTTTGGGGTTCCAATGAGTATGTTCCCTCTGTGCCTTGTAGTGTTGCACCGATAATCGGATCGGTTATTGGAAAAACAATATATCGGGCGTGTTTTTCGTATATCGGTATCGGATCGGCATGATGATGAAAAAATCAGCAGATACAGATATATGAATTTATTCAGGAGTACATGCTCATGTGCACCAAATGATGTCTACAAATGTAATGAGTTGCATTTTCCTGTATTATAATGTTGTTATTACTGCTTCAGTGCACTGTCAGCTGTTGTTGTAGCAATACTGGCACTATAAACAAGCTAAAGTGGTCCTTCACTAGTAAAAATTGCTACAAAATAGATATGTTGTACTATATCGGATCGGCTATGTTTATCGGTTTGAGAATATTATCCGATATCGGTTATCGGAATATCGGCAAAATCTCATATCGGTGCAACACTAGTGCCTTGTCGTGCCCTCTGCGCCTTGTCTTTCCTTTTAGGCTGATCGTCATCTCTTCATGTAGCAAAACCATATTTTCCATATTAGCACTTTCCTTGAGCACCATATTTAGATGCCACAAAACAAAAAGTTACTGGTCACCCGGTAGATGTATGTAACTTGATAGGGTCAAGCCCATGCCCATTAACAATCTTTTTTAATGATTTATAACAAATCGAATACAGTGACCACTTATTGGTTAGCTGTATTTATTGTAGCACAGTGAAACAAGGAATAGAATGACCAAGCCTCAGTCTTGGTATATAGGCTAGAGGCTGGCTTGAGATACTCTAATACAGCAGTCACCCTAATAGAACAGTCACAGATGTATAGCTGTATGCTATATACCGTATAGCGGGTTTTTATCGTGAGGACTTTAATCTCGCATTTTATCATGTGGAGTTTTGTTTATTGCAAAGTTTTTTTAGTGCCTGTAAAACTGTCAGAACATTCAACAACAAACCAGGCGTTTGTTTGCACACAATAGCTTGCTAATTGTTTTGTAACGGCTCGATCAGTTGCTCGTTCCCCTACATAACATGTGTTTCTTCACCAAACATCACTGAACGCGGCTGCCCTACCTGTTTCCTGGCGAACTTCAGATGCCTGCATCAATTCATTGTGGATACAAAACATAGATACAAAGAAACATGGCAAACACAACAAATTTCACTACTTTCTGTTTAGTACGCGAACACTTATTGCAACGAATAATAAATTTGTGCGAAGAATTTAATGTTGCGAATTTGTCACTTAGTGAGATTAAGTGTCGCATGATTTTATTTTCGCAAGTAAATTTGTCCGCAAGAAAAACCCGCTATACAGTAACAAAAAACCAAACTAGTATATTAAAAAAATAGATAGAGGGATCTAAGCGATAAAATGTAGTGTAACAAGAGATCAATGATTGTATTACATAAAGCTGTGACATGGACCAAATGTACATAACTGATTATTGACTCCCTAACACGATTGATTAACCGATTAGTGGGTTTAATGATTATTTTTACAGTTTTCAATGTACTTTTATGTTTTCTTAATCAAACGTGCTATTTGGCATAACAAGTTAGGGAAAAGAGTGGCTTTGTAATGTGTAATTCCAAATAATATAAACAGCCTCCTCACTCACTTAATGCACTCTTTATGACCAAAACTGTAAACGACTCTGTGGTCATGTGATCCAATTGTATTGCATACAGTAGCCTGATTATCAATCATTCTCAACAATAACTGATTGATTCTGATTATTGTATAACCATTTTACTTCCCTAGACTATTATGCATAGCTATGTGGGAAAATCCCTAATTTGGCATTCAACAAATTAATTATTATAACATGCCAATGTAGGTAGGGATTTTATGCTGAAGTACCATCATTCATCTATTGTTTCACTGCTTTTATCGCTTGGGTCCCTTTAAATTAATAATTTTCTAGTATGCTAAGTGCATGCCAATGGAATCTGAGGTACCAGTTGTTGTGGTACATTGCTAACAGCTTCACCTGAAAAATTTATATCTGTGTAGTATGAAATTTCAAAACCTTTGTTCTGAATGTATGATGCATTTGTACTTTTCAATCCATATGCTGTATATTGTAGGACTTTTGGGACTAAGAATTTTGATAACTGAGAAGTTCTGCTGTACAGACTTCAAAATATTGATAGGATAAATTTTGTTAGTTTTATTAACCCTTTACAAATTTATGTGAAAGGATATTAAGATAGGAATATTGATTTACTAGTTTTTACACATCCAAAGGTTTAGCCAATAGTTTATACATATATGTGTGACTGTGTTTATTGCTACTTAGTAACCATTGTATTCTGTATCCATGCAATTTTTGTGGTATGGCTGTGTACATTGCTGAGGAACCACAGTTCAGTAGCAGTGTTACAATTAAGCCATATATAGTAGTAAACAATTATCAGTGGGATGTGGCGTGGTTTTGAAAAGAACTGAACTGAAATGCCTTCACTAGGGCATCTTTATAGCGACAAAGTGAACTTGTGACACGGTCAGGTGGTATCCTGTTTATTCCAGAGGTTGCTATTACAGATACAATGTACACCGTAGTACATACATGTTGGTATATGGCCACAACTGCTGAAGTGGAAGTACTTGTGAGTTGAAGGTATGAGCCCTGCAGGATTTTCCCCGTTTACACTGTAACAAGTGCATTCTATAATCAGCTAACCCACTTATGTGCATAGCACCCACCTTCTAACCTGGGTCCAGCCATAACACAGCTCAAACTGAACTGCATTGTAAATCGTTCAAGACACACAAGCCAGGATACAATCCCATATTTTAAATTTAATTAGTTTTAAGTATTTCATTTCCAGATGTCAGATCATTGAATGAACAGCTAAGGATACTTTGCTTTTCCAGAAAGAGTCATCCGTAACTTCTACTATTATGTCTTCATGTTTACGCAAAACTTTGCCAATGAAGTACCTTTTGACCATTGTGAAAATTATATGAGACACAAGTACACTGCTAATATAGTGGGAGAGCATCTGCACAAGTTCTTTCATTTTTTTTAAAACTAAAAACAAGTGTAGAATATTCTATTAAGTGGCTATAACATTCCAATTGCTTTACACTGTTGATGTGGTGACAATTGATCTGCCAATATTAAAGTATATAGAGCATCTAAACACAAGGAGCTATTTATGTACATTACACGTTTGTGTTGTATGTGCAATCAGCACAATCCTAAATACAAACTTGTGTTTAGCCAACATGTTGAGCTCTAGCATGAGCAAGACCTGACCTGGGTTTAATTGTCCTGCATTGTGAGACTTCCAGGGATGGATTCAATAAGGTTGTAATAGGGTAAAGCAGTTAGTTTATGCCTAAAGACTCTGTGCTTGATATGGAAGATGTATTGTATCATGCGCTACAGGATACCATGTTTAGTTAGTGATTACCAAAAAGAAATTCTTCATGTTTTTTTTTATTGTATTACTGTCATACTAGTCAGGAATAATACTAGTCAGGGAGCCCATTACAATAATAGGTGCTGACAGTAATTTTACAGGCAGTTGTATCAGCTTCACTGATGACAGTGATTTTCAGAAAACTAAAGCATTGTCTTGAAACAATGAACATCCCTTATATTGAAGCAATATAAAGGTTCATTAGTTATGTGTTAGTCTGTGAATACATGATGGTGGTCTTGGGAATTGAAGCTTGCAATGTACAATACTATGTCGTTGTAGTACTTCCTATAGTGCTGTATTAACTATCCTTTAGAAGACTTTACGCAATGTTTTGACTAAACTAGCATTAATCTAGACCTTGATACATGACACAATAAACTCAAAGGGTAACACTCAATGCTAGCACCCACAGTTTGCCATTTGTTAGCTAATTTTCTAGACAAGACAGTTTGGCGTTTATTGAGGCTTAGTAGCTACTTGTCTTGGTGTAAATTACACCTTCAACTCGAAGGGTTGGGTGAATTGTGATACTAGCAGTCACAGTTTGCCACTTTTTTTTTTTCTTTGCTTGCTTTGCCTAGGAATTTCTAAAGTGCTTAGTATGAGCCCACATTGGTTTCTATGCTACTGAGAGCCCCTCAGACAATACCCACAATTAATTACCTCAGCCTGTGGACTTGATAATTAGTTTGTGGTTAGCCTCACCCACATCTTCCTTGGGTCTCTAAATAGTGTAGAGACCCTGTCAGCTTGTTCTAACTGATAAATCATTTCTAATTGAGGAGGTAGATGTGGGTGACCTGTAATTTATGGTCCAAGTATAGTGTTAAAGGGCTTCATTTTCTTTTCTTTCTTTTTTTTTTAGGAAACACCAATCACTCGGACCAAGAGTATTATATACACTGTCTAGTGTGTTTCATAGCAAGATGCACTAGTAGTCTTGAAATGGACCATAGGCGGCGGAAAGGGGGGAGGCTAGGGGGCTAAAGTCCCCCCCTAGGTCTGCTGAGGGGGGGCTTAGCCCCCCCTCAGAATGATATCACACCGAAATTATCTTTCTTGGAGTGGGGCTGAAACCGTGATAAAGATCGAGATACTCTAATAGAGCAGTCACTCTAATAAAGTAGTCAGTGTGTAGCGAGCTATGTAAGGATTTTTATGTAGTTTATCAGCTAGAAATGGTAGCTGGTGGGGTGGAAAGTTCTTGTGAGTTGGTTGTGACCTTTTTTTTTTTTTTTTTTTTTTTTTTTTTGGTCTCACCTTACCAAACTATAGAAATAAGTCTGGGTCTGCTCAGCGGAGCCCCCCCTCATATCAACTACTTCCTCCGCCGCTGAAATGGACACGCCCATACTTCATAGTACTAGTGTATTAAGTGTTTGTTATTTATATAGGCAAGTTAAATAGTTCTTCAACTTGAAACCTATTGCACTACACTAGATTGATGTGACTACAAACTAGTTAGAAGTGAACTTAACACTTTATTAGAAACTGCACATCATCACTACTGTACTAACCTATTCAATGATTCCTCTACTATACATCAATGGGGGAAGGTGGAGACAACCCCTTCACTATTTTATCCCAGACATGGCATGGTGCACTTGAGTACATATACATCTGTGCAACACCAGAAATAGTATGAAACCAGCTGCCAAATGGATCGCACCATAAGTGAACTATATAGAATAGTTCTATGAGGCACCTTTGTAGACAGTTACAGTGTAGTTGGGATCCTGTTGTTTGTTCAGGATGGTTTTCACTGAAGTTTAGACTTTGTCATTTAATAACTTCATTTTAGTTAGTACGTATTATGTAAACAAAAACAATGTAGTTGAGTTCCTTATTTCATAGCGAGTATTTAGATGTGATTCTGTGTATAGTAAGGTTAATATGATGTGATTCAGCAATTCCGCCTGTAGTTGCCAGGAATTCAGTTTTAAATTCTAGAGGAGCTGTCTGTACGAGTCATAGTCTAGCCTTGTGGCGGGTCAACTTCTTTAATAAATCGTGTCCAGTGTGTTGAAGCATAGATAGGCATGAGTTTGAAGTCACATTCATGTACAGGAAACTTATGTGGAACCATGCCCACTGACTGATTATTAATTATGAAACTTACCTCTTCCTTGTATATGTTTGTTGATGGATTGAGTACATAATATTTCATGGATCACTTATTAGTGAATTTGCTCTGTTGAACATATTTTTGTTCCCTAATCGACTCTGTTATATAAACATGTATGGTTGCCTTGGCATTTACTATTATACACACACACACACACACACACGTATGTTGTCAGAATGTGTCATGCTGGTATGTGGCTTCTAATTTTATTTCTCCAATATAAACTGTTACTAAGTAATGGATTTCATTTCATATGACGTGTCTTTTTGTGCAGTAATTTAATTAATTGTGGAAATTCGTGCAGTAATTAATTGTGGAAGTTGTTGTCTTGGTAACAAAGCATCACATTGTGTGCATGTTGAACTATCAGTGTGCTATTATTACCTTATATGGTGATTGGTGGATAACAAGAAGTTTTCTGATAAAAACTTACATGTTTAATGGGGGCCAATATTTTACTTATTGATATTGGCTATTTTTTTGGTGGTATCGGTTATGGTTTTAAGTGCCCGATACCATAACTGATACTGGTACTTTTTATGACGTTATTTTCAAGATGTATAGTGAATGGAATGGACTATTAAGGAAGAAGCCAGTGATTATGATTGTTAGTACAGTTGAATGGGGCAATAAGCCACAAAACAGGATTCATTGAAGCCATAGGTGCTGTCATGATTCAGGATGGCCACAAAACCAACAGGCAGTGCTATAAGACATTAGCAAGCACATTATAAGTAAATTGGCATATTAAAACAGCAGTGGAGGTACTGGCTGTTTCTTGTAAATAATGCCTCTGTGGCAAAGTATCAGTATCAATCAGCTTCCACCTAAAGTGCGGATTGGCTGATAAAAAGTGGTATCGGTGCATCCTGTATTATATTGCCAATAATAGTCATAGCCCCTTGTCATTGTTGCTAGATTGCACTTTTCTTTGTCGCCTACTACATGATAAGTACATAAGTAGGTATCTATTTTTGCATTTCCATTGTTTTCTTATTTTGGCAGAGATATTTGAAACTACCTGTATTTAATTTTCTCAATCTGAATTCCTAGTACAGCAATAGTAAGTCTATTTTAAGAGCGTAGATAAGGAGAACTCATGTGCAGTGTATTCAGCTGTAAAAGTAATCAGAAGTGAAGCGTTATGCATAGCACAAGTATGCTGCTGCTTCTAGCCAGATCTACTAATAGATGTCCGTAATGTTGTGGGCAATACTAAGTTAGAAAATTTGATAGCAATTGTATATTTTGATACAGCACTGTAAAGCAGCAACAGCAGAAAAATCACTTTGTACAGCAGGAAATTAATCACAGGCACTTATGAGTATAAAAATATATGAGTTGAAGCTTGTACCATCATATTCACCATGAACAGGTGGATCCATTGCTGGGTAGGTTATTCCTGTATCCCTTTCTTTAGTCAAAATTGGTGAAGAAAGATTGACAGCATTCTATTATTCCAACGTGATGTAAACACACCAGTACTGCAGCAAAAGATTTTCAAACTCTTCTTGAATAGGTGATTAGGATGATTGATAGCCATGTTGTTTAACAGACTTTTAAATATTACATAATGCATCTTTATAATTTCATTTTGTAACAAAAAAAAAACTTGGTTTGTGGTTATATACATAAGTGTGTTGTCAGCTCAAGGGTAGACCATGAGATACCACCCAGGAAGAGATTGTTTACTTGTGGTTTTAAGGGAAATGAGGTTGCAAAATAATTTCATGAGGATGCAAACTGTAAATTGAATACCATGCAGAACAATAGTATTGTATTTAGATCAATGTTGAAACCGGGTCACTACTGCTGATCCGGATGACCCACTGACCCGGATGTGACCCGGATTAATTAAAGCCGAGACGTGTTTCGGCTAGTCTCGGGTGAGCGAACGAGTCTACATTTTGAGCGTTCGATTCGTGTTGAGTAAATATTGCAACTTCAGCCTAGCTGTAGGCTGAGGACCAAAAAATAAAAAAAAAGGTCTTCACCTACTGACAATAGCTACCCCTCACCATAGATACCCTCAGTTTCATGCTACATACTGCACTTACTAACAAATAGGCGTGGCTGAGCATATGTTGGTAATGCGATAAGTGGGCGTGGCTCACGAAAGAGGTACGCGATAGCGTTTATAAGTTCCACGTCGTCAAACGAACAATTTCGTTTCTTACATGATGCAATCCGGGTCAGACCCGGATAAATTGTAAACCGGGTCAGACCCGGATGACCCGACCCGGTTTCAACGCTGATTCAGATGCACAACAATGATGCAACTTTTCTCAAAGTAATGTGCTATTTTTAGCCCATTAGGGACTATGTGGTTTCGTGAATACTAACAAAATATGTAGTATATGTGATTCAATGTTAATTCTAATACCATACCTGTTTCACTGTCCATACAAAAGTCTCAATAGTAGCAGTGAAATTTATCCTGTATTTCACCGACAGCAGTGAAAAAGTTGTAATTGCAATTTCATTGGCTAGAATTTATGTTAACAATGTAGCGCCAATTAGTGTTGACGCATGTTTAGTACATAGTGACAAATTGCATACATGGCAACGATAATGCACAGCATGCGTATGCAGCGAGTATGGTATTAACTGGGAATAGCATGAGTAGCAGTGAAATTTGGGATAAATACCACTCTTGTTGTATTGGAATTGGTAAATTTATCCCAAATTTCACTGCTACCCATACTATTACTAGTACTAATAGTATTGGATGTTACGTAAAACAGTATAACATTTTGACTTTTCCACCTAAATAAATTCACCTGCCGTTTCTGCCATTTACTATATTCAATTTATCAGATATTGGGTGACTGGCTATTGGGCCAGTTGTGGCATTTTCAGTACAACTTAGACAAATGCCATGCAAAGTTGACTTTGGGTGGGTGACCACCTAATCATATATTGTGCATATGTGACCTACTTAGTGAAAACCTGACTTGTTTGCATTTTCCTTTACTTCATTTCATGACTTTTTTTGTGAAAAACCACTGAGCTGTTAAAGTTTCAGCCTTATCTGGTAAAAGCTTTCAGAGTTATAGTGATAGACAACAAGAAGTGCAAAACAATCGATTTGTACAGTAAGTCTGTTCACAAAAATGAAACAAAGATGTTTTACTCTTCAGGAAGAGGCAAATCCATTGCTATAGTAGATATTTTAATTCATGTCTTTCTTCACTGTTTACTGAAGCAATTAAAGCGTACGTAAAATTATTTATGTAGCACTCATTTTTTTTACCCAATGGCATTTATCTCAAAAACAGAATTACACAAACAAGTCGGGTTTTCGCTCAGATAGTCACATATAGCAAATGCCTGTAAAATGGTTAATTAATTTTCTGATCTTATTTTGTTTGAACTCTTGTTTTAGAATGAATGTACAATGGGTTTTTTTTCCTTTCTAATGGACTGTTACTGTATGCTGTAGTTATAACTGTTGGGCATGTTGGCTGTGTTCTATTTATAGCTACATAACTTTTATTCCTTAATAAATTTGTGCAGAAAATTCTCTAGTTCCAGTTCAAATGGTTTGATTATGGTTTTGTAGAAACCATGTCAACAATATTTAATTTAAGAATGATTTCTAATGTTTGTTAGTTCAATGTATAGTTGCGTTATTCGTTACAGTGTGATATCCTGTCAGTATAGCAAGCATTGTTAAGTATTCAGGTCAACACAAATGTCAACAGTTACGTGTGCACAATTGTTTTGAATTAGCAGTAAAAATATAAGGGCTAGTCAAAGTATCTAATACTTTTATCATAGATACTATGAGCTGTAAACTATCTAAGCAATGTAGGTAATTATTTTAGTAACTAAGGAATTTGATGTGTCTTGGAGGTATTGGAAAACTTAATACAATGAAACCTTCAGAATGTATGACATCAGTGATGAAGCCCACCATACAGTACACACTTAGTGTGGTCACTAGTGAGGTATCCTGTGTCCTTTTGGTGACATATTTGATGTAAGTTTGATTAGTAATCAATTCTTGGTATATAGCCTTGGTGTTTACCCTTATGTCACACTATCCACACAATGTTGATGTATACACATGCTTCATAGACGTGACTGTGGTTGTCACCACAACCACGTTAATTGTTCACCACAAGTTTGACCTCCTCTGCAAGTCTGTTTATGTAGTACTAATACCTTATGGTCCTCCCAAACCAAATTACAAATACAATATCTTCGTATGACATTAGTTAAAGTTAAAAACCCTTAAACCCACAGCCATTTTAAAAAGTGCAAGCACTAAAAATGCTTTACCGTAAACAGCACAGTTAAGGACTACTGAGACTGTTTGCGGTAAAGCTTAAACATAGCTGTATAAAATTATTGATTTAGCAGGAAAACTTTCCACAGTTTGCTTTGAAACCACAAAAAAAACATGAAACTTTTGCACGGTGAAACTTTCCTTGTTTACGGTATTCAGTTAACTTAATTTTATACTTGCCTCTTAAACAAACCCTCATAATCCAAGGCCTGCTACAACACTATTTTACTCATTGTTAAATTACTCATTGTTAAATTACTCACTGTAATCTGAAACATCCACGATACTTTTATTTCAAATCTGCTTTCTGTATTTCATTAACATGAGGCAAAAGTGATATTCACATGATTGATTCCTTAAGCCCGCATAATCCATAAAAGTGTATTTGAAATCAAATACACTTAAAGTAAACAAAAAAAACTTTTGCAAATTTATATGCCTGCATGGTTTCTTGTAGTGTTCAGCCATTCTAAAAATATAGATTTTCATATATAGCAAAGAACCTAAGCATTAAATCACTTCGTTTCCTTTCATGCTTAATCTATTGTTCTCTTTGGCCATTTTATTAATCCTATTATCAGCCGAGTATGTGCATGAAAACATGCACACAGTCTCTTACACTGTACGTTTAAATTGTACGTATACAAAAATGGTTAATCTATGGTATGGTAAACATCGATAGTACTGTATAGTAGGGATCGATCATGCTTTTCTGGTCAAGAGTATCATCAGAAACCACCCTCACTTCTTCATAACAGCTTAGCAGTATTGGTTAAGTATACCATAAATGTCTTCAGAGTGACTCCAAACCCTCCAACAAATTTCTGTAAAATTTTATTGGCAAGTCTTAGCAAGCTTGTCCCTGGTAATGTTTGTTTCACCTGCACATCTGACTGGTTTGATGGTTCCCAAAAGTTTACGTAACAAACATGGAAAGCCTCACACTAAGGCTCACCCATGATGATGTTTAGCATCCGCATAATTTAACTGACTGACTGCCTGACTGATGCGTCAAACCAAGACTATGGTTAATGCTATGGGCTTGATTTCGTTACTGTTTGACATCCGAGAGGTGTCTTTGCCAACCGTAGTAGTTATTATGCATGCATCATGGACTTACCTTTGTCCTCCTTTTTTGTCCCACTTCTTTCTTCACTACCATGGAGGTGTTGATTCATGGTAACCTTCAGTGTAGCTGGCTGCACAATAGTGAGCATAATCAAGCACAATAGTGAGCATAATCGGTAAATATTGAGCATTAATTTAAGCATAATAGGTGAATTTTTGAGCAGTGCAGCATAGCATAATAGGTAAAATTATGAGCATAATCAGCGGGTCCCTAGTGTGCATTTATATAAAATATATTATGTAGACAAGTATTATTCATACATTAAAGTAAAATTATGTACTGACTATACTTAGCTTACATCATTTTGTATGCTTACAGAATGGTGACAACACTGAAAGTAAATTGAAGACCATGAAACTGCTGCTCCATATATAGTTGAGACTGGTTCTGCGATGCAAGACTATATTTTGGTCACAGAGAATCTCATCTACTTGGATGTTGATGATCTCTTACAAGCCATGGCTGCTGTAGTTGGGTTGTACTACAACATCGCCTACCCTGAGCAGTGGAACAATTGCCACCTTTTAAACGAGTAGTTGCTGTGGGGATATATTCTTGTCCAAATCCTGGTCCTCTCCAGGCAGGGCTCATTGGAGATACAGAGAAACTGTCTTAGACAGTAATGCACTCAACATTGTGCTAGTGTGTTTCTGTACTCCGTATGTATGTACATTTTTGTTGTAACATTAATTTTACTACAATGTCACAAAAATATTTTTTTATACTGTAAGTCCAGCAAGTTAGTTATAGTAACAAATAAGTAGTAATTATTTCAGCATGACCAAGGGTAAAAATAACACAGATTAGCTAAAGTAACAAAATAATTTGTGCTAATACAACACAGACTTTCATGTGTTGATACAACACTTACACTCATAGTCATAAACTAGTCAGTCTAGACCATAATGTTGCTACTGTTGCTAGGAGCGTTAATACTAGGAGGTTTCTATTGCCATCATTACTTGTCATACTGCTGGTGTATGTTTCATTCATTGGAGGCTTTGCTTTACCTGTAAGGTTGATAAGAGCATTGTCACATCATATAACACCAAAACATTACCCAGTGACCTCATTAATAAGACTACCTCATTATAGTGACCACATCAAGTAGGCCCCAAACGTGGCTAGGGTGTACTTTAATAGAATAATGTGAGGTTATGATCATATAGAGGTGACCTTCCTAACAGTGCTCGAATTGAGGGTTTACGGGGGTATACGAAGTATATCTTGATAACAATTTTTGTAAATTAGTATACCTTGATAGCCTAGCTAAGTATAAGGTAGTTACAGTGCAGCTATAATACCCCGCAGCAAAGAACATCCATGAAACATTAGTTACTACATAGTAATACATATTCTTACTTGGTGTAACATGATTCGTGAGCCAACTGATCCCCCAAGGAAGCTAATCCCGCAATCTTCAAAAATTCTTTTCATGAGGTGTGCATTAATTAGAATTAAACAAGTGATAGTTAATTTTGCAAGCATGCTGTATGTATGTAATCTGCATTAGCCAGATTTATAATTTATTATGTAGAACTATATTATCTACCCCTATACTGTAGACTACATGTGTCCATCAAGGAAGTAATTGGTGATGAATCAGCTGATGATCATGTGATGAAGCAAAGTAAAGCAGTGATGAAGAAGAGTCATATAATGATGGTAGTGTATGTAGAGAACAAGTACCAACTAACAGTGACACATTTACCTAGTTGGAACTGGAAATGTGGCTGGATAAAAAATGTTCCCACCTTGGCTTATTTGTCGAAATCATAAATTGGGTTGTAAAGAGTTACCATCTTTAGGTATAGATGCTACAAAGAGTATTCATCTTTCTCGTGAATGGCAGTCAAAATTACCACTAATGTCATTCTCAAAAAGTAAATTTTTCAAAATTTCCTTATAGACTTTATTATATAGTATTCATGCTTCTTGCATTAAATTTTCATAAACATTTATTCAAAATTGCTACCAAATTCAATCTCAAAAAATTGATTTTTCAAAATTTTATTGAGGAAATGTTATACTATACTAACTAATTATAATTCTAGATCTGTTACGTAGCTCACTATATAGCTACTATTAGCATTCATGCTTCTTCCAGTGTTGAACTCAGCAAATTTCAGTCAAGATTGTCACCAAATAAAACATTATGATCTCAGAACATTAATATTCAAAATTTCTATGGGGAGCAGCCTAGGTCTTTACACTATAGCTATAATTTGGCTTTTTAGCTCAGTAGCTATAGCTACTATTAGCATTCATACTTCCAGTGTTGAACTATCAACAAATTTCAGTCAATATTGTCACCAAATTCAATCTCAGAATGTTAATTTTCAGTTCAAAATTTCCTGGGGAAGCATGCCCCCAGACCCCTAGAAAGCTCATGCTTCACATTTCACAAAGTGTACTTTGCACACTGCGGAATGATTTCCGGTACCTGTGTGCCCCCTCTTCCCTTAGCAAAATCCTAGATCTGCCCTTGATAGTATACCCTCATATAAGTTAACAATTCGAGCACTGTTTCCTAATGAGGTTTCACTATAATAGCTGACTCACTTTTAATAACATTCAATGTTATCATCTCAACTACTTGTCCAGCACTACAATATACTACAACATCTCCACACTGACTAGTAACTTGTGATATAGTGATCACTAGTTGTCCAGCATACTGACTAGTATTAGTGTAACTAGTAGTGTAGGGACATTTCTCAGTGTTCAGTGTAGCATTTACTAGTGGTACTGGGTTACCACATGCAGTACATGTCCCTATGTAGTTGCCATTTAGAGTTGCTGGTGGGAAGTTTACTTCTATTGTAGTGGATATCACTGAAATAAAAAAAAAAGGAATTTGTAACATAAAGTGTTAATACTAAAGGTCAATTGTGAGTGATTAAAAAATTTGCTAATAAAATGGCGTGGCACCCATTCCTTGAATATTCATCCCGTTCTGTATGGGACGAAGGAAATGGGGCCACATCGTTTAATTAGCAAGTTTTTAATCACTCACAATTGAGTAGTGTGAGCGAGTGCGATGTTACATTTGAGCAGTACTGTACTAACTACTAAGGGATACTTTGGGACCTTAACTAAGTGTCTGGATTATGTAGGTGTACTCAAGTGTCCACATTAACAGGTTCCAGTGTATGTTGTATTTACACACCTTGTACTGTAAAATAACAATATGGAGACTGGGTACTAGTATCATTGTTACACTGCTGCCAGCACCTGTAGCTGCCACCATCACTATAATCACTAATATCTATAATAGTTGTATATGATGGTCCTTCTTGTATCACATCATATTGAAGTGTGAACGGGCTGTAGTGTTCAAACACATAATTGCCTGTACATTGCAGTGGGCAGACAAACTGTAGTGATTCTCCTGGTCTTTTAGTTATTGTTGGTGCTTCAATGAGGTCTGTTGCACAGGTCGCTGCTGTAAAATAAGTAAAATGTAACTTGTGAACATTATCAAACAGTACGGTAGTACTGATTAAGTAGGGTTTGCATCAAAAGTGACGCGCGCCGCCAAAAATACCGCTCTTAAAAACCAACTTGGAAACTTCTTACGTAACGAAAATCACCTTTACGGAATAATATTAGTCCATCTAACATCAAATGTAGCATTAAAAACAAGAAAACACTTACTGGCAGCCGGATATAGAATTTTTTTAAAATCGTCAAAACTTGAAATATCGTCTGTCACTCACTCACTCACTCACTCACCACAGTCGCAAGCCTAGAGCCCAAACGAAGCAGTGCACGGTCACCATTTTACGCCACAACAACAAACTCACCGGTGGGATGTACCTTTTGGGGTTCCGACGAGTGTGCGCCCTGTCTTTTATCTTCGATCAGGCTGCTTGTCTTCTTCATCCAACGAAACCATACCGAGGCCTTAATTTTCCATATCAACACTTTCTTTAAGCAGCATAATAGACGCCACAGAATTATTTAAGGCGCTTAGGCTATGCTACTGTACGGCCCCCAAGGTCGGAGGTGCCAGTACTCCACGATAGGTAACAAAGTCACGCCCATTCTTTATTCTGGGTATTATCGCCCACAGGTGTGCGTTTGCACTACTTTCCATGTTGTTATCAGTGAAAAGGAAAGTGTAGAATTGTTCTACAAGGTGAGAAATGGTTGGAACCGAAGTGGCTTAGCGCTAGGTTGTTCATTGGCCAAGTTATTTTAAAAATCTGGTTAAAACTTCATTATAGGCGAAAAATGAAGGCGTGTTATTTCATGAAACTTTGTATGCTAAACTAAAACATCACAGGCTCTCACAACAGCTTTTAAGGCGTAGATTAAGTTGTACATTAGCGAAGTTATGGGCCACCAAAAAATAACTCATTAAGCGTGTGGGTTGAAACAAATTGTATTGTGCAGCTGGACTTAATCGAAAAGACATTGTTTCAGGTGGGTAGAGCTAGCCAAAATTTGTCGCCACCATTCAAACTCAAACGGCAACACGGAGATATGGACTAATGACTTCGCCAGTAGCCACTGATAAGGTCCAAAGTAGAGAACCAACAAGACCCAGCCAGGGCATCCAAAGTGTCATCGATTCTGGGAATCGGGTAGGCGTCCTTTTTTGTCACCTTGTTTAACTTTCTATAATCGATGCAAAATCGTGGGCTACCGTCTTTCTTCCGTACTACAACAACAGGTGAAGCCCAAGGGCTACAGGAAGGCTGAATGACATCTTTCTGTAACATCTTATGTAGCAGCTCTTGTGTTTCTTTCCTTTTGATGGGTGGCACACGTCTCAGTGGCTGGCGGATTGGAAGAGCATCACCTGTATAAATTTTGTGCTTTATCCTACAAGTACGACCCATATCATCTGAATTCACTGCAAAAATATCAGCAAACTCCAGCAATAGTTCTAGCAACTTTTGTTGCTGACAATTAGTTACATGTGTGCCAAGGTTCATTAACATACCTTCAATCAACTGCTTCTTGATTTCCATAGGTTCTGATGTCAATGACAATGACTGACATGCTCCAACAAATGAGGTGTCTAGAGATTGGACTGGTTCCATGTGTGCAACCACTGTGCCCTTCTTCACGGTGATACATTCAGGTCTGGGATTAAGCAAACAAATAGGGACTGCCATATCAGTAAGCGTCACCAATGCTCTGGCTACCAACAATGGATTCCGCTTCATGACATCGCCTTCAATAATCCAAGTGCCCTCTGATGCAGCATCTGGGACTGCTGCCATTATTTCTATCTCACTACATCCTGGAACTCTGAAAGTATCAGTCAATACAACATTCACATGAGCAATCTGAGAGGTCCCTGCTGGACAAATAAGGTTGAAGGTCATACCAACATGGGTAGTGCTAAAAGCCGGAATGGAATGGAACAAAACGAGGCGCACGCCAAGTTAATGAATCGTTTTTGCAGATTGTACACCGTTTCTTACCATTAAGTAGTGACTAGAATTGTGCTAAAGTTAGTTTTCTTCTGCTTGTAGGCATGCTAGAAATCGCTCGCTCGAAGTTTCTATTTAATGCCCACTGCACGAAAGCGTTTTGCAATCACCTACGCTGAAAAACTATCATTTAACCTGCTAAACTATTATTTTGTAAGCACTATAAGCATATGATCCATAGCCACTAACATACACTGTGGTTAACTCTCGTAAATTATTGCCCATGCTGGCAGACTTCAGAAAACCATCCTCACTGTTACTAAACGACTATAACATGAAAATACTACAGTAGTTTACCTTTTACAATGATAAGGAAGCAATTCTACATCAGGATTAAACAGAATTTGATGGATTGGTAAAAGCACATGCCACGTGGCGGGCATTAAATAGAAACTTCGAAAGCGCGATTTCTAGCTTGCATATAAGTAGAAGGAAATGAACTCTAGCACAATTCTAGTCACTGTGTGGCAGTTGGAAACGATTTTTCTACTTGGCGCGCGCCCTAATTGGTTCCGTTCCATTCCATTCCGGCTTTTAGCACTACCCTACCAACATTGGGAAAAGTGACCTGACTTTTACCAGCATCAACAATGCAGTGGTACCTCCCCAGGAAATCTTGGCCCAAAATAGCCTTGGTCAGGAAGTCTGCAACTAAGAAACACACATCAAAAGATTGCTGTTCAAACACAATTTGTAGATTGATTATCCCTAACAATTTGAATGGGGACCCTTCCACACCCACCAAGTTCTTGCCAGACACTGTGTCTAGGGAACCTACCCCTTGCTGAGCTAGCTTATTCCAAACCTGTTTACTCAGAATGGACACTGCAGCTCCAGTATCCACTAGGAATTTCACAGGTATGCCACTAATGGTTCCCAGCAGACTGTAGTCAATAGGGGTGACTGTAGACAAGCTCACTGGAATCAAATCTTCAGTAGGAGGGGTGTTGTTGTCTCTTTGGATCACTGTATTCACTGACTGGTCACTTTTGTCAGATTCACTGTCACTATTGTCTGCTTTGGTTACTGCATTCATGGGCTGTTTAGAAACAGTACGTTGCTGCTGCTGTGTGACTCCAGCTGCACAGCCCCGTGCAAAGTGGCCTTCTTGACCACACTTGAAACATACAATTGACTTAGAAGGCTGACCAGCTGCTTGGGTTTGTCTACCTGGTGCTAGCTGTGGTACTACAATTATCCCACTTTCTCTTAGGCTTGGCTGCTGATTTTAATTGAATCTCAATTGCTTATGATTGCAGGCATCATTGACTGTGAGTCTTCTCTATTAATTGCAGCTGCTACTGATTGATCAGGATCCTTTAGGCCTGGATGCGTAGGAACCATAGCATTAGTGGTCCGTTTGTATGAGTTCAAATATGATTCAGCTTCCATAGTGTATTGTACAGCTTGGTCAACTGTCTTTGGCTGCTTTTGTCTCACAGCAAAGTTTATCTGTGGATGTTCCAATTGTGCTAAGAAGTGATTGAGAGCTAGCACTTCCTGTGCTTCATCTTGTAAACCTGGGTAAGCTTTCTCCGTCAACAGACGCAAACTGTCACCAAAGGACGCCCAGTCTTCGTCTTGCGCTTCATTCTGACCTGTAAATCTGCCATATACAAGTCTTTCTTGCTCGCTGGTTCGAAACGTACGTTTCTTGAGCGCCTCAGTCAAAGCTCCATAATCATTCTTTGTTTCATCCGGAAGACGTCTCAACGCTGCTGCGGCTTTACCAGTTATGCGGACTTTAAGCCATTTAAGCTTAGTTGCATTGGCCGTCCAATCATTCACAGCTGCTACTCGATCAAAGTGCTCCAACCAATCGTCCCAACTGGTGTTGCCCTGGAAGATCTCCGGTAAAACTACGGGTTTGCTGGCCATTCTCTGCAAACAGCAGATACACTGAGGCTGAGTCCTGTCAATCCGCTCCCTGAGCCCCCTATAGACGAAACAAATGGCCAACACACTGAACCACACAATAAACTCCACTCGCTTTACAGGGTACCGTACCACGGCACGGTACGGTACGGTACGGTACCACGGTTTCTAAGCTTTGACGAAGAGGAACTCGACGAGGGCGAGAAACGTTGCCGACAACGCCAATGTAATCGTCCGCAGGCGAGCAACACACAATGACTCACAATTATTGATTCTCTCTCAATCACACATGTGCGCATACTTATTGTACAACACTTCAAACATTGGCTATATACATAATCTTAATAAGTAATCACATGAGTTAGTCTTACTACACTTGAAACCCCGCTTCATTTTTAAAATAAAGCTGCCAGGAATTTAGGAAAATGCTATTCTGCCTACCTGCACTAATGACGCCAGTTTGATGACTAAGGAACAGTGCGGACACAATAACAAGCCCGTAGAAGACCATTCTAGAACTTAAAAAAATCACATAAGAGCTAAACTTTATACTGCCGGCACTGCAAAAAAGATAAACTTTACACTAACGTCATGCAACGATGTCAGTGATATCAGAGCCCAGGTAGTCACTAGTGAGGTACTGGGTATTTTGTGTCCTTTTGGTGACAATATTTGATGTATATATATAATAGTTCTTCGATTAACACTTTTAAATCATTATTAGATAGTCATTTAATTGATTCAAGATTTATTTTTGTATAAGTTATTTAATTGATTCAAGAGTTATTTTTGTATAATTACTGCATTGATCGGGTATGCAGGCTGTGCCTTTACCCGTATTTAATCATAATCATAATCATAATCATGTAGTAATTGGTGTTTACGTACTCTTATGTCGGAGCGCTATATACCCGCCGAGCCCACATCGTCATCGCGTAGGCCATCTGGTAACTTGGTGATCTCGCTGTGATCGTGTTCAACTCCTAGCCAAGATTAAAACAGTCACCAAAAGGTCACTCGTAATGTTTTGTTACGCGGAGAAACACGGTTGACCGTAAATTATAATATAGGGGCGCGCCCATGTAATCACTGTAGTCTGCACATAAAAACCTCATGACACAACTTCCACTACAATTATTGCGAAACTTCTGAATCTCTCGAATGATCACGGCTATACATGCGGTAACAAAAACTTCGCTCGTCCAGCTGAATACAGTGGATGAGCGGCTACAATGTGTTCGTTGCGGCTTTTTACTAAACGGACCCCTACAACTTCAATGCAGTCATCGAATATGCACTCCCTGTGCTATGAAACTAAAGCAGCAAAGGTATAGTCTATGATAGATGCCTAATAGTTAGTTGATCCTGAGTATGTTATAGTTCACCAACTTTCTTCTGTGAACAGTGTCAGACAAATGTCGAATTTACTGGGGTAAGACACACATGTCGATTACTGAGCTATATAGCTATCAAACTATGATTTTCTTTCGTATACAGTACTTTCATGACAAGGCAATAGCCAAGGAAATTGATTTCAGCGTAGTCAGCTGTCCTCATTGTAATTGGACTGGAGAGTATCGATATTACCAGGTAAATTATATTCATTTGTCCATATTAATTTAATACTAATACTGTGATTCCAGTCCATGCATGGGTATACATGTTACATGTTTGACTGTACGTGATATTTGCAGAAACACTTGAAGGAGGGATGTCAACTAGTCAAGGTATCAAATCCCTATGGAGGATGCAGTGAGGAGGTTCCAAAATTGCAATTTGATGATGCCGAGTGTAATTTCAACTTTCTGGGCTGTCAATTTAAGGCCGCTAGAAATGATAAAGAATTAGCAAAGCACATGGACGAATCCCAGAAGGATCATATTCTCCTAATTTGTAAATATTTATCTTCCAAACAGTACCAATCCCCTCATTCACCTCAGAGGCCAAATGGCATCACCAGTATTAGTAGTTTGAATACTTTAGAAGAATCAATTTATTCTGAATTAGACAAAATACATGAAAAAATGGACGGTACTAAGCACAAAGAAAATGTCTTGCAAATCATTGAAGCTCAAAGCAAGCAAAAAGATATTTCTTTCAGACTGACTGGAGTTGAGGACCTTCTAGCCACCCTGCAAGCTAGTATTAATGAGATCAACCATACTTATGAGGAAGTGTCTCTCACCTTACAAACACTTCAAGCTACTTCATATGATGGTCACTACATATGGAAGATACCAGATATCACTAGACGTAGGAGGGATGCTCAACTAGGAAAGACTGTCAGTTTATATTCAGCACCATTTTACGCCAGTAGGTTTGGATACAGACTGTGTCTACGTGTGTATTTAGATGGTGACAGTAGTGGCAAGGGACATTACATATCTTATTTCCTTACCATCATGAAGGGAGAATATGATGCTTTACTAGAATGGCCATTTCAGCATATGGCGACAATGACATTAGTGAACCAGAAAGGCAACAACAATATTGTACAGTCATTTAGACCCGACCCAACCAGTACTAGTTTTCATCGTCCAAAATCGGACATGAATGTAGCATCTGGTTGTCCTAAATTTGCTCCACTATCAATACTGGATAATCCTGAATTTGTTGTTGATGATGTAGCATTCTTCAAATGTAACATCAATGTAAACAAATTGTAAAAATTTTGGCATTTTAGATCATGCAGTATTATCTATCATTTTTTTCCAGATTTTTATTTTTTGTACATGTTTATATGAAAATAAGCAAACTACAGGACTATCAACAAATCACTTGCATCAATGATTACAAATTTTTGTATTCTATAGTCAGTCAACATCATCATGTATTATGAATGTACTTAACATAATTTGTTTTGGGATAGAAAGGGAATTGTCCACTTTAATTATATGTGCAGTGAATTAAAAACATTCAAAAATCAAAATGTATTCAAGATTATATCGATATTAATATATGTGATAGTGCATGTATATAGTCAGCCACCACAATAACAATTTTTAAGAACATTATAGCTAGCTAGTAGCTCAATTCGTAATTCTATTATCCCACAATTCCAAGAATTGAAGGTACTCCATGCAAGGCTATGTACTTATACACAGTTTCATAATTCTTTATATTGTAGGATGCACTGACACAAAAAAGTTCACGAACATACTACTCAACCTACAATACAACTGCATGTAACAAACAGTAGCAGATGGCATGTATGGTTTTTGAAAACATAGCTGGAAATGTTAATTAGCACACTACATGATGTTCATTAAATTCACCTATAGACCTCTTGTTGTAGTATGATATTGGATAAAACTGAGTTGGCGATTGCTTCTTAAAAGTGCTATGTGTACGAACAAACCTACGCGTCTGTATCATGCACGATGGATGGTCCGACATTACTATAATGGTTTATCAACATTTACCATAACACCTGTCAGTACAACTGCCACTTACCTCTCAACTACTCAGTGTTGGGAGTAACGCATTACATACTAGAAGTACGCGTTATGTAATATTATTACTTTTGTGGTAACTAAGTAATATAACGAAATACGTTATAAAAACAGGTAATATAACTCAAGTTACTTTACTTACGAATGTAACGCGTTACCTAAGTAATATAGTTACTGTAATGAATATAATATTACATAATATTATTACTACAAGTAACGAAGTTAGCATCCTGTAGAGAGTTCATCTAGAAACAAGTCACGTAGAGAGATCAGCTAGAAGCGAGTTACCCTATAGAGTTTGGTGAATGTCACCCTGTAAGGAGATCAGCTAGAAACAAGTCACCTTGTAGAGAATTCAACTACATTTCAAGTCACCCTGTAGAGAGTTCTGTTAAAAACAAGTCACCCAGCATGTAGACAGATCAGCTAGAAACATATAATATTACCCTGTAGACAGATGAGCTAGAAACAAGTCAACCTGTAGAGAATTCAACTACATTTCAAATCACCTTCTGCAGAGAATTCAGCTAGAATTAAATCATCCTGTAGAGAGTTCAGTTACGTTGCAAGTCACTCTGTAATGAGTTCAGCTACAAGAAAAACTATACTGTAGAAAGTTTAGCCATGTTGCAATTCTTTCTGTAGACAGTTTAGTTAGGTTACGTGTCACTCTGTGGAGTTTCACCACGGCAGTCTATAAGTTACATAACAAATCTCCCTGTAGAAACTTCAGTTACATACACTTTTCCCTATAGAGTATTCAGCTGCAAGCAACCTATATAATGTGATAATTATGATCAATCTAAATTACTAAATAAATGTACATGTATATAGCTAAACAAGTATCTCACTCTCCTTCATAATCCTCATCATACAAGTTAAAAGAAATACAAAAAGAAGTGACCAAAAACAGCTAAGCTGCAAAAAAAAAGGGTGCGGTCTTCAAAAAAGTGAGTTGTGAATTCAAAGGTGGTGGCCAGCAAGAAATGGTTGCCTGATGGTCACAGGTAGGTTAATGGCAGAACTTTTGATAACAATTCAGGTGATTTGGTGCTGAATCCTATAGTGAACCTGGAGGAGGCAATCAACACAAATTTACCTAAATTGCCGTTAACCTAATATCTTGGCTGCCACCTTGGATTTCACATCTTTTTTCACCTTGGATTTTTCAGGTTGAAGGCCCTTTTTGGATTAGACGATGATGCCAGAACATCAATGTTAACTTGTATATATTAACACGGCATTCTCCACCATCCGTCATATCTTTGCGTTGCAGGTAGCTAAGTAGTGACCATCATCTCCCCTGAAAATGTTTCCTCTGTTGAATTCGGCCCCCGCTTCTGCCATTGTTAAATCCTAGCGTTATTGCCTGCTAAAATTTCGGGCAAGCGGGTACAAAAATCGTGATGTCAGCAATGTCATCGAGGCCCGAATCTCATTGTCAGGGTCTCGGTCAGCGTAGATGTCATTGAGCATATCAGCACCCAAAGGAGCGCGACGTAGTGGGTCTACGCCACAGAAGGTAGCCCAGAAAAAGCCAGCTAAAACAGTACCCGAACAGAAGCGGTATAACAAATGTAAGGTTAGTGTATTCTTATAATTAACGCACTTCATAAACTTTTCACAGCAAGATGGTTGTCGCTGTCAGGGATGGCACCCCCATCATAGATAATTAACGAGAGTTAATTATCTATGCCCCCATAGTGGCCAAACACATTCAGACAATCCAGTGTACAACTCATTCGACTTGTGTAATTAAGGCTTGTCAGCATACATATGATCTACATGTCAATGACTTACGAGGATTAAGTTCAGAAGACTTGGATAGGATAGTATGTACTGTGATTAACATGGAGAGCCTGTTAGTTCAGATGAAGAATGAGGAGAAGGACCAAGATACAAAGAGGATGTATGTGTTCTTGTTTCAGTTTTTGAGGAAACATATGTTAGTAGCAAAGTTACCTGGGTACCCTGCCTTTTGAAAAACCCACCATCCAAAGTATGTGTTTTATTGTATGCTACTGAGTTTTTCATGTTTGTTGTAACAGAGAATTTTCTAAGTTTTTAACTAGACGCACACTCACTCCAGCCAGCTGTGGGCACATGGCTGGTTTCCTGAATTTGCTTTGTATCTATATGTTTGTCTTTCTGCACACTCATGAGCAAAACTAAATGAGGAACGAAGGCTGTTATTAATTTTATCTCGGTAAGGTGGTCATTAGTACAAGTTTGCGCTCCAAGAGAATTTTGGTGAGCTCTAGCTAACAGTTATTGAGTCTTCACGCTACTAATGAGTGTTCTTAGGCTGTTCGTAATCTGGAAATGACAATTTAGTTGTTTCCACCAATTCCGCCGTTTCCACCATTCCGCTAAATGTTCTTTCCCATATTACAGTATCTCACTGTACAGAGTGGTAGACAATTATCATCTAAGTATGGACAATAAAGTCAACTATTTTTAAAGCATCCAATTTTACTATGCCTGCAGGCAATGTGATGTGTGTGCAGGTTTTACACAATGTGTCTAACACAGGTGGTTCTGCTTCTGTCACGTTCCCATCTTCTGTGACTGCCTACAAAAGTTTGAGGCCACTCACATATTCGGTTGCATCCTCCTCAGTACCATCTTCCCTATCATGAAGCTGCAATTGATCGAGAGGTTCAGTGTTGAGCAGGAGAGACTTCAGCATGAGAAGAAACTGTTACTAAACAACTTTCCCAAGTTAGTTCAGGAGTATATAGATGCGTAAATGGTAGATTTGTTATTAACAATGTTACAAGCACTGTTTGGTTTATGTAGTCCTTTTTTGAGAGCTACATTAAAGCGTAATAGTAATAATGATGAGCAACTGGAAGAAATGGCCTCCCTTTGCAAACAAATAAACAGCCTTTAGAGTTGTGTCTGCATAACATTAATAATTCTTAGCACCAAACAGACCATGCAGGTTTGAGGTGCAGTCAATACAATAACAGTTTTAGTCGTATATACATGTCTTTTTGCCAAGTTCCATATGTGCTATGTTTGCCATAACAAAGCAGCTGACAGAACATAATTATTGTGTATTGTATATACAGGAAATGTATTTACTAGATAATTACATGAAAATGTAATTATTTCGTTCAACATTGTCAACATTATCACGCCATAAACGTCATTTGTCATGATCCAGGAATGTCATGCCATAGGAGAATGCGGTGGTCAGGAAGTTGTTATGTCAGAAGCTAGTATAATCGGGTCTAATTTCCTTTGTTAATCTAATGATTTTATGTCACACAGTTCATGACCTATTACATCTTACTGCATGATTCTCTGAACTTATGGTCTTCTGTACTCTCAGATTGCTCAGGGTTCCAGTTGCTTAGTGTAAAGTCTAGAAAACTTTTGAGCACCACTGGAAACTAGTACAAAGTCTTTCTGGATCATAGGTCAGTCCATGTTTCAATATAATTTTATTGATATCCTCTTGCTCAATGGTTTTCTTGCATATTTATTGCTTCTATGTATGCACAGGTGTCCTTAGACAGAAAATCTTGTTTTTGTTTGTTTGTTTCCTCATGTTGTTCACAGTAGAAAATCCATTGCCCTTGCAATTTTTATTGATTGTTGTTGGCTGTTTTTGAGGTACACATGCCAGTGATGTGTTTTAATACTGTAAAGTAGAGCTATTCATAATATGTGCTGGACCAGTGTTATTTTGGCTGGTTTCTCTCTCTGTTGGAAGCAGAGCTATCCTATTTGGTGGGAGGATTTTTTCCAACCAGACACCTGAGACCAATGGATCACACAAGACCCCATCATTAGCTGCTCCTGTGTCTTGCCCTGCTACAGCAGCGTCAGTTTGTGTACATGATCCTTATGCCTCATGGCCAGGAAAAAAGACTCCATGACACCGTCACCAATGTCATCCATGTTGAGCCCCTTCACCAGTCTAGCCGAGATAAGATCAGGACCTTCACATATATTCACCCAGGAGTTGCCTAGCTCTGACTCCCCTAGATAGCCAGAACAGGTGAGCTATATATATATAGTACCATGTTACGTACCTATTGTTGGTGGGACAAATAGTTATATAAATTATTATTAGGCGCTTTGCTTATGAGAGAGTGTATCTTTTCCAAGTTTTCACTTCAAATGAAGAAAAAATGGTGAAAGAGTCTGACACTACTATGTAACTATATGCTGATATTTTTAAAAATGTGACACAGCTTAGTTGTGTTCTCATAACAGAAGAATACGGCCTTCAAATTTCAACTAGGTGTTCATTGGTTATGCCAGAACTGGGAAAGAAAGCAATTTTGGTTTTTCTGAAGTAATTGGTGCTAGTTTAAGTAACTCAATCATCATAACAATTTGGCCACCATTAGTTCTTTAGTATACATGTGCAGTTTTTCTCAAACAGTAACCATTAAATTACTCTCCAATAGCCATTCTGAATGCCTCTATGCTGCTAACAAGGTGCACATAGTACCTGATAAATCACTTAATCCTTCACAATTTTTGGCATCAATGAGACTCAAGATTTCAGTCTATCCTGTCAAAAACATAGCACCTGTCACACTTGAAATGATGTAAAGCTGTTTTAAATTTTTCCTATGCAACAAGTCAGTTTTGTGGCTGTGTTCAACAGAAACTTGTTATGGGATATTTTTGTTTGTAAACATGCAGTATCTTGGGTGTACTAAGGTATTTTGTTTTCCAGAAGAATTTGCCAGCAAGCATTTTTCAGCTGATGCACACTTGTCTAGTATTTATGGCATGCTGTCACTGGTATTTTTGTTGTCTATGTCTAGGTTCACTCAGCTCTAGTTGACAAGCTTCACTCCTGATCAGGCACTGTTGCAAGATGACAGCAGCGAACCACCACCAAAAAGAGACGGTAATTACGTAAATGTTATACTGTACGCTATGTGTGTGGGGAGGGGATGAATCAGTTATGAATATACTCTAATAAAACAATCGCATCTAACTGTGCACATTTTTTCTTGTGATACTTCACGTACAGTAGCTGTGTGAGAAAACATTTGGGGGATGTGATGCTCACAATTTTGTGAATATTAACTAGCTCAGGTATTCATTATCTAGGGGAGGTTACGCATATAGTTTAGTAATAGAATATTATTTAAGATGAATTTTATTTACAATCCCTCATGGTTCTTTGTGCATGTACAATGCAAGAGGTTTGTATTGTCAACAGAATAACTATTTAGATTGTGTGTACTCATGTACGTAGGTCAGGACCCAATGGAGTTGGCCTCACAGATAGTAGCTACTCTAACTGCATCAACTACCAGAGGTATGTATGAGAATTGTATGGTATATGTACAGGTATGGGTGTGTGTATGGTATGTGAGTGGGGATGTAAGTGTAGGTGTGTGGGGGCAGTATCGTATACATGCATACTATCTCATGTTATGGTAGGGTTGTATACCTGAGTATGTGTATGATTACAGATGTAATTGTGTCTAGTGATTGAGTTTGTAATACAGCAGGCACATGCACCGACAGGGGCGTAGCCAGCCAATATTTGATGGTTGGGCATAACATCAACTTAACTACACACACAAGAAACACGCTCACTTTCATGTGAGACTTTATCAAAGAAAAATATGAAAAGTGTATGCACACAAGGCCTACAGCTACCTATGCTATAGTGTAAACAAATGTTGCTTGCATCATAGGGGTATAAAGGATCTATGCTTGCATGCATGAGAACATTTTACTAGCTGTAGCTATGCTATTCTATTACTTGTAGGGTATGCATCCACTGACGATCGTCATAGCTGAGCATCACGTGACATCAAACTGCTGAACCTACAAGAACCAACAACGTAAATAGTTCATCACATATTTACTACAATCAACTGGCAGTATAGCTTACAGAACAACCACCACATGCAGCGATATGCAATGCTTTTCAAGTAAACGCCACATGGCCCCAAATGAAGGCCGGGGGGCGCTAATTTATGAACTATAATGAGTCCAGATAATCACAAATATCAGCACGCCAGGAAAGCTTCGTCCCAGACTTATAGCAGCCAATGTACATTTTGCTTGTATCTGGTGTAAACCACAACTTGGTTAATCAGTACAAATTGTGCACGTGACACTTTATAATGACTTGACCTTTTCTCCATTTCCAGCTCCATTTACATCTGCTATTATTGTTATATAGAAGAGTACGTTTTCCCGTTTTCTTTCATCAGCAGTAAAAAAGTTAGGCTATGGTGTTTTCCTTATCAAAAAATACGCTTGACAAGCCGGTCCACTGAAACGAATCTTTTGCTGCCAGCACCATCCGCACTGAATCCTACTGACGATTATCACTAACTGTAACTTAGAGGTACAGTACCACGCTTCAACTCCATTTTAAATTTCGAATTTAAACCACGTCAAGGAGCGTGGCACGTGCGTCTACATGAGTGTAATTATAGGGACTTTCCAAGGGATTTTCCGCGAAATGGATCACGTGATACACCATCTATCTCGATCCCGAGCTCGATCCCTTTTTCGAAGTCAAAGGTTCAACAAATGAGGTACACGTTTACGCTTTAAATTACAGTATTAAAGTAGGGTTGTTTTGTGTGCTGCTGTGAATCCTCGTGTGAATCTTAAGCTACTTGTGATGGTTGGGCAAAAGTTTGTGATGGTTGGGCAAGAAACTGTGATGGTTGGGCAAATGCCCGCCCATGCCCACCCTTGGCTACGCCACTGTGCACCGACCCTAAATTCCTTGTCTAAATGTAGCATGGTATTCAAGAACCCATTGTAAACCCATTAACTAACTTAATTATTGTATTATCAGCAATGTCTGCAGGGTTTTCTGTGATGGACAGGTGTATTGGTTACATATGTTTTCATTTCCTGAGGTGTTAAGATTGTTTGGGAAATTACGCACATGTCACTGAATAACAGACAAAACAAACTTCTGAACAAAATTCCATAAATAATCTTGTAGACAACCAATTGTGTTGCTCAAATGAGGTCCCTATTTGGACTTTATGATCTTATTGTCAGTAAATGGATTTCATATCCTATTATTCCATGTTGATATTTGTCATGACCAAACACTCTAATATAACATACTTACACTATATTTCAAGCAAAGTTGACGTTTTAAGATACATCTTTTACATTTTTATTATGGAATAAAATTTTTTTCTTTAGACGGGATTCTTCAATGAGCAACCAGCTACCCAAAGAGGAGGAACGTACAGGGGTTTTGAAGTTTCAGATACTACATAACTACTTGAAGGAATCTTCAGTGCCGACACCTGATATGGCTAGTTGGATTAAAGAACATGTTCTCTCATCAGCTACCCAGGATGCCTATTACTAAGATTGTGTTTGACCCGTGAGTGGTTCACAGCATTTACCATGTCCTTTGTGGGTATGAGAGTGATTTAATAATGACATATGTGTAGTGGGGGTCAATCTCACAGTTTATCTACATGTTACCGGGGTTTTCAAGTCCGTTGTCCTATGTATTTTGGCGCATGCGCTTAGCAGTGCGAAAGATATGGCAGATTCAAGTGAGATCAGGTAACTGTGTGTGCCCTATTATGATGGATGATTGTAAATGTGGTAAAACTATTACTCACTGTGTTGTTGTGACTCATCACCAGTGAATGGCCCTTCGGTTAGTAGGTTTTTAGCGCATGCGCAATTATAATAGGACAACGGACTTGAAAACCCCGGTATTAGAGGATGTATGTAGTTTTGCCACCCCTGCATGTAGGTGCATATACACAGTGGGAATGCCTTGCAATGCTATCTCAAACATGTATTAGGGGTGAAATTTAAAGAGTTTTGATTACTTAAAAGATTTTTAATTTTGCACATGCTAATCTGTGTAATATGGCTATTAAAAAAGAGTACAAGGATAGTTGGCCATGACTGGTATACCATATTTAGTGTGTTGACCATGGACAGTATAACAGTAGTAATAATGGCTGACATAGAACAGTAACTTAACTTTCTTATTTCTGGAAGTTTGCAAGTTGCATAGAATGCTATTCTAGGTGCTCCAGAACTATTATAATACATGTGCTTCATTAACTTCCAATAATTTAATGCATTAAGATTGTAAAACAATTGGTTGCCATTTCCATTACCAGCAAAAGTTGATAACAGATGTTCTGCACCTAGAACAGATGGACTGGATCTCCATGTCCATGCATCACCTTCTCCTTCAAGGTACCTGTTGTAGTCTTGTGACCACAAAGTTGACATATGCTTAAAAACCACATGTCATCTTCTTCACTTTACTATCAGTCTTATTTGGTAAGCAAATAAGGCTGAATGGGCTGTGTCCTGTAAACAAGTTTATATTTGCCTTAATTGGCTATAGTTTTTTTCTGGCAGGGTCTTATGACACGCAGGTGATATATCCTTCTACAATAATATTACGTCTTGTTCTAAGAATACATATGTACTTATATAATGTACAATGTATTCAATACTCTGTTCACTTAATCACTGTCAGGTACTTATTGTAACATTGCACACACATGCATGCACGCAAGCACCCACGCACGCACACACACACACACACACACATGCAAGCACGCGCACGCGCCATGTAAATGATATGTGTGATAATAAATGTTGGTCTTGTGTTGTTCATGGGAACACGATTATAGCAGTTACCACACCCTTAAAACAATATTAACACAATAGTAGTATCCCATGCATAACTCTTTTCACAGCCTTAATGTAGCCATTGAACATGTGGATAAGTTTGGAAATTGTTATCATAGTGTCGTGTATAGTATGGCTGTATCTATTGTTGATATGCCTTATGTGATTCTGTTGATATTGGACATTATACAACTCATTAAATTTACTAAAGTGTATAGACTAGTATCACACTTCATTATGATCCTACAGAAAATACCAGTCACTTGGCTTGATCAAAAAGAACACTGTGATTGGAGGCAGCTAATGAGCAAGTCAAGGTTTGGCCGGTTGTAATGGACACTTAGTTACATCCCAATGTAACATTTACAAGTACCTCAACTAACTGTCATTACATGCCTGGTATGTTGTAGTGTTGGGTTGTTTGATCATCTTTAATGGGAATTTTAGGAACTATTAAATCTTAAATGACGAAAATGCCGTAGATAGAAAATGCCGTAGATAGTTGAGATGGTGCTCATTCAGTTAATCAATTCATGTATGGCTCTGTAATTAACCTAAATAGCACAAGGAAATTTCCCAGTTAAAACTGCAGTGTTTGTTTCCATTAACTAATTGTCCTGCCTGCGATGTCAGAAGAGCCGGGAAGGTTGAACCTCTCCCAACTTTTACGGTAGCTGTGGCACAGTTGTTGTGATACCCGAGAGGTATGTTTCCATATTCGTTAAAGTGCCCCCGTCAAGACCTGGTAGTAATTGCAGGCAATGTGTAGGCAGTTTGCGGCTATATGGAAACCAGCCTTTATCTTAATTCACATGAAAATTTAATTATTTCAGTCAACTTACCATGTTATAACGTCATTTATCATCCAGAGGATGTGGTGGTCAGGAAGTTGTTATGTCACATGGCAGTGGAAGCTAATATAATCTAATAATCTAATTTCCTTTGTTAATCTAAATAATTTTTATGTCACACAGTTCATGACCTATTGCATTTTACTGCATGATTCTCTGAACTTCTAGTATTCTGTACTTTCATATTACTCAGGGGGTTCCAGTTGCTTAGTGTAAAGTCTAGAAAACTTTTGAGCACTACTGGAAACAGGTTCAACATTTTTTCTGGGTAATAAGTCAGTCCATGTTTTAATATTTACAGGTGTATTGATATCCTCTTGCTCAATGGTTTCTTTGCTTCTATGTATGCACAGGTGTCCTTAGACAGAAATCTTGTTTTGTTTGTTTGTTTGTTTCCTCATGTTGTTCACAGTAGAAAATCATTGCCCTTGCAACTTTTATTAACTGTTGGTGGCTTTTTATTTATTTATTTATATTTAAGGTACACATGCCAGCAGATGTGTTAATTAGTAAAGCAATAAAGTAGAGCTATTCAGTTTCTCAGTAGCATGTGCTAGACCAGTGTTGTTTTTGGCAGGTTTCTTTCTCTGTTGGAAGCAGAGCTATTTAATAGTTATCGAATTTGGCAGGAGGATTTCAACCAGGCACCTGCGGCCATTGCATCACTCAAGACCCCATCACTGTTCCTGTGTCTTCCCCTGCTATGTCATCGTCAGTTCATGTACATGATCCCACTGCTTCAGGGCCTGGAAAAAAAGACTATGACACCATCACCAATGCCGCCCTTTCACCAGTGTTGGTTCTCCAGCAGGGATAGGGTCAGGACCACCACAGATATTCACCCAGGAGTTGTCCAGCTCTGACTCCCCTAGATATCATCCTATAGCTAGAACTGGTGAGCTGTATGTAGTATTATAGTACCTATTGTTGGACAAATGCATAAATTATTAGGTATTTTGCTTATGAGAGTGCATCTTTTCCAAGTTTGTTTTTTTTGTGACCACTTCAGGAAAAAAAAAAGAATCACAGATAGAAAATGGTGAATGAGTCTGAAACCACTACGTAACTATACTGATATTTTAAAAATTTGATACAGTTTAACAACCATTAGTTGTGTTCTCATAACAGAGGTGTTTGTTGGTTATACCAGAACTAAGAAAGAAAGCAATTTTGGTTTTTCTGAAGCAATTGGTATTAGTTTAAGCAAGTCATTTATCATAACAATTTGGCCACCATTAGTTCTCTAGTATACATGTGCAGTTTTTCTCAAGCAGTAACCAATCACCATTGGATTACTCTCTAACCCATACCAATTCTGAATGTCTCTATGCTGCTAACAAGGTACACGTAGTACCTGGATAAATCACTTAGTCCTACACAATTTTTGGCTTTGATGAATCTCATGATTTTAGTCTATCCTGTCAAAAACGTAGCACCTGTCACACTTGAAATGGTGTAAAGGTATTTTTAAATTTTTCCCATATAACAAAATCAGTTTAGTGGCTCAATAGAAACTTATAGGATATTTTGTTTGTAAACATTCAAGGTATTTTGTTTCCTGAAGAATTTGTCAGCAAGCATTTTTTTCAGGTGATGCACACTTGTCTAGTATTGATGGCATGCTGTATGTTGTCTATGTCTAGCTTCACTCAGCTCTAGGTACTGTTGCAAGATGACAGCAGCAAACCACCACCAAAGAAACCAAAAATAGAAGGTAGTAAATGTTATGCTGTACTCTGTGTGTGTGTGTGCGCGTGCGTGCGTACATGTGTGTGTGCGTGCATGGGGGAGGGGATGAATCAGTTATTTTTGTGTTACAGGTGAAGAAGGCTCAAGGAGCCTGTAAAGCCTGATCTGTACAAAAATAATTTAACAAATATACTCTAATAAAACAATCGCGTCTAACTGTGTACATTTTTTCTTATGATACTTCACGTACAGTAGCTGTGTGAGAAAACATTTGGGGGATGTGATGCTCACAACTTTGTGAATATTAACTCAGGTATTCATTACCTTAGGGGAGGGGGTTATGCGTATGATCATTCCTGTTCAATATTAGCAGTCTTAAAAGTTATATTTTTTCAGATGAATTGTGTGTACAATCCCTTAAGGTTCTGTGTATGTGTACAATGGGCTTGTTTATAGAATAATTCTTATGTATGTAGGTCAAGACTTGCTGGAGTTGGCCTCACAGATAGTTGCTACTCTGAGTCAACTAACATGGGCGGTCCAGAGGTATGTATGGAAATCATGTGGTATCATACAGTACGGTGGTACTGTGTATTAGGGATCATGGAGGTTTGGGTTTATCTGGCCAAAAATACACCTGACCCAAAAACCAGCTTCACCATTCTGACACCTTGGCAGTATTGGTTAGGTATAACCAAGCCCAAAAGTGCCTAGTATGACCCAATAGATTATGAAATTTTCTACTGACTAACTGCCTGCCTACCTGATGCCTTCAGACATGATGCCTTCAGACAAGTGTAACTCAATAATGGCTAAGGCTATGGGCTTGACTTTTCACTGTTTGATGTTGCTTCGTCCGAAGACATGCCTTTTGGCATACTGCAGTACGTACCAATGCATGTATCATGGACTTATCTTTGTCTTCCTTTGTGTCCCACTTCTTTTTGCTGACACCCCAAGGTGTCGATTCGCAGTGGCGCAATGACTCCCATACGTTTGTAAACAGGAATCATCCATATTTTCTATGGTAGCTGGTTTGATTGCAGAAATGCTTCTCTAACTGTTCTTCATTTGTAATACTGTGAAACGGGCTGAACATAAGTGGAAGCGAAGTGTAATGGCCACTTCACTTTCAGGTCAGTAATTGATAATTGGGGCTCATGAATCTTCTGCATTTTTCGTGGTGAGTGGATTAATTGTAGAGGCGCTTCTCCTATTATGAACTCTTCATATGTAGCACTGAATAGGCTGAACATAGCTGAAAGTGAAGCGTAATAGCCACTTCACTTTAAAGTCAGTAATTGATAGCTGGGGCTGGGGTTGCTCCCTAGCACCATCCTTACTTTTGATGTGGTACGAGTGGGTTCACCAGTCTTAATAATGTTACAAAAAAAGTAAACAAACACGCATAAGGAATTTTAAGTTCAATTAGGGATCATAAAAAAGTAGGAAACGAAGACTGAAGGTGATTAAATGTCCACTAACATATCTGCAGATGTAGGTGACCTCCCTTGTTTATTTTCCTAATCGAACTTGAAATTCCCTTATACTTGTATGTATAAGTATGGGTGTGTGTATGGTATGTACATTTATATGAGTGAGTGAGGATGTGTGTGGGACGAGTGTAGGTGTGTGTGGGGGCACAGAGTGTAGTGTATCGTATACATGCATACTATCTCATGCTATCATTGCTATGGTAGGGTTGTATACCCGAGTATGTGCTAGATATGTGTAGGTGTAATTGTATTAGGACTGTGTTTGTAGTACTGCAGGCATGCCAGGCAGAGAAGACCCCATGTTTGTTTTACTTCATGAAATCAAACCAAACCTATTTAAAAGTATGCAAGGTTGCCTGGACAGGTGTAGGTATGTCAAATCTTAATAAATATAAAAAATGGGAATTTTTAAATTGCAAGGATCCCATTTGATATACCTATATGCAGGAAATCCTGGATACTTAACTGAAGTGCAATATTACATTGTGATGATCATGAGATGCATGCATATTTTTGTGTCCTAAAGTGTACAAAGTGCTTGGGAAATTACAGGTTGTCACTGAATAACAGATGAAGTTCTGAACATGGGCTGTTAGAATTCCTTAAATAGTTTATGAACAATGAAAACTAGTGTCATTGAAAATGTGGTCCTTTTATGGCAAAATTGCGACATGTTTTAATGTTTATTGCCTAAATTTTCAGCGTTTGAATGTTCCATAATTATGAGCATCTGTTTCACATCTGTATATCCTCCTATACAAGTACAAGGACTTTTAAATTCATTGTAGAAGTAAAACATAATGAAAAAGAGCATTTGCCTACATGCCTGTAATGCATTCAAAACACTCTAATACAACATGCAGTTTGAAATTTTCCTTTTAGACGACTACATCTTAATGTTTGTTTATGGTTTTTGTAGACGGGATTTTTCAATGAGCGAGTGTGAGGGACCAGCTACCCAAAGAAGAGGAACATACAGTGGTTTTGAAGTTTCAAATACTGCACAACAACTTGAAGGAGAAGCCATCAGATCAATACCTGATATGGCTGGTTGGACTGAAGAACGTCTTCTCTCATCAGCAACCCAGGATGTCTAAGGAGTATATCACTAGGATTGTGTTAGTGGTACTGTGATCACTGTGTTGTGATGCATACACATTCATACTTGGATACAATACGAACATATTACATTATTTACCCTCTCACACTTATTATGCTTTCCCGTGTGTGAGAGTATATATATGAGTTTAAGTAGTTGGTTACTTTAGTGATACATGACCTCAGCTAGTTAACGTTGTTGAAAGTGGATATGTGCTGTAGTAGGCATCCTTCATTTGGCTTTTACCACTGGCCAAGGATTATACAAGTTATGGCCAAAAACAAGTAACTCACCAATTTCCTCCTCTGCATATGCTAGATGTATAACTCAATACATGTAACTCTTTCTCTCCAATGAACAGAAAAGTCCAATCCCTCTCTCCCCGCTATCCCACCGTCCCCCACCCCTTCCAAGTGCAGTTCTGTAGTTGCTATTCATCCAAAAAGTGAAAAGTTTTTGGCATCTAAGTGTTAGTGTATCATGTTTAGACCAAAAGGAATCCTTTGTATTGTATTATTGTCATGCTAGTCAGGAACTCGTTACAATAATAGGTGGTAACAGTGATTTTACATGCAAATTCATTCCCATGACAATGATTTTCTGGTGTACTTAAAAAGCATTGTCTTGCAACAATGGACATCCCTTCTGTTGAAGAAATATAAAGGCTCATTAGTTTTGTATTGGTCTGAATGCATGGTGGTCTTGGGAATTGAAGCTTGTAATGTGCGTACTGTATTAGTCTATATGTTGTGGTACTTCTATATTGTCTCTATTTTCTATTGAACAAATTGTCATGTTACAGTGGAATATGAAAATATAACATTAAATGGTTTCATTACTTTTCTCCATAGGCAACACCAATCTCTTGGAGTTATTAAAGAAAATACTGTGATAGGGGGATTTGCTTCCGGATGTTTCCTACTCAAAACTTCTTGGAGATTGTGTTTTGCATCATTGCAGCCAATGAGCAAGTCAAGGTTGGCTAACAAAATATGTAATATTCTGTATAGAAATACAAATACTTTTTGTATGTGTCAGTTTGTTTTCTCATAACGTGTCCTACAAAGAGTTTCCCTTCCTAGAATTTCCCAATGCTACCTGTGTTAAAAGCCTCACTGTTGTTAGGAACTATTAAATACCACCTGGGACAGTTAAGTCTTTACTTAGTAGTAAGATCACTGCTCTGATCACATTACCACTGAAATGATAGCATCATTTAAACTTTATTGTGTTATGATAACTAGTTCTTTGAAGAGTATTGTCAATGACATTATTTCCCATCCCCTAACCTTGTAATGTCACTCAAATACTCCATTGTTGGATCCATTTAATGAATTAAATGTATTATTTTGCTAAAATAGGCCTTAAAATTGTAATAAAACAGAGGTACTTGGATAATACTTATGTACACCATATGCACAATTACACATAATACCCTCATTCATGTATATAGTAGTTCTGTATTGTTAGGGATATGGGACCCATACCAAGAGTATATAATAGAAACCAAGAGTGTTGAACGGTATATTAGCCCGTGATTAATGATTGCATAAAGTAACATGGATATTTCAGTAATTGTTTGTTTATGCGAAATGGTAATTTGAAATGCGTACGTGGCAACGGATCTTTGTTTGCCAGATTTCTGCGTTATTCAACCAAGTATTCAACAGTTATTGTACAAGGGAAGTGTAGTAAGGATCCAAAATAACTCCAGCTCGCTAAAAAAATGGTTGCACAAATGAGCGTGTTGCCACCTTTTTAGGGATCCGCTTGGCAGTGTCAAATATTAACATTAGCCATTTCCCTTTAATGCTATCATGTTTTCACTTGGTTTAGTGGCCGAGTTGGACTAAATACAGTAACCCTTAATGGCAATATAAACAAACAATTACTAAAATATCCATGTTACTTTACGCAATCATTATCATGGGGTATTACACCTCATGCAAGGAATATAAGCTAGTTTCAGCTACAAACTGTCTAGTGTGTTTCATAGCAAGATGCACTAGTAGTATTGAAATGGACACACCCATACTTCATAGGACTAGTGTATTAAGTATTTGTTATTTAAATAGGCAAATTAAATAGTTCTTCAACTTGAAATCTATTGCACTACACTAGATTGGTGTGACTACAAACTAGTTAGAAGTGAAGTTAACACTTTATTAGAAACTGCATATCATCACTACTGCATGTACTAACCTATTCAATGATTCCTCTACTATAAATCAATGGGGGCAGGTGGAGACAACCCTTCACTATTTTATCTCTGTGCAACACCAGAAATAGTATGAAACCAGCTGCCAAATGGATCGCACCATAAGTGAACTATATAGAATAGTTCTATGAGGCACCTTTATGTAAATCAAAACAATGTAGTCGAGTTCCTTATTTCATAGCGAGTATTTAGATGTGATTCTGTGTATAGTAAGGTTAATATGATGTGATTCAGCGATTCTGCCTGTGGTTGCCAGGAATTCAGTTTTAAATTCTAGAGGAGCTGTCTGTACGAGTCATAGTCTAGCCTTGCAGCAGGTCAGCTTCTTTACTAAATCATGTCCAGTGTGTTGAAGCATAGATAGGCATGTGTTTGAAGTCACATTCATGTGTAGGAAACTTATGTGGAACCATGCCCACTGACTGATTATTAATTATGAAACTTACCTCTTCCTTGTACATGTTTGTTGATGGATTGAGTACATAATATTTCATGGATCACTTATTAGTGAATTTGCTCTGTTGAACTTATTTTTGTTCCCTAATCGACTCTGCTATACAATACTTGTATAACATGTATGGTTACCTTGGCATTTACTACACACACGCATGCACGCACGCACGCACACATATGTTGTCAGAATGTGTCATGCTGGTATTTGGCTTCTAATTTTATTTCTCCAATATAAACTGTTACTAAGTAATGAATTTCATTTCATATGATGTGTCTTTTCGTGCAGTAATTTAATTAATTATGGAAGTTCGTGCAGTAATTAATTGTGGAAGTTGTCTTGGTGACAAAGCGTCACATTGTGTGTATGTTGAACTATCAGTGTGCTATTATTGTCTTATATGGTGCTTGGTGGATTACAAGAAGTTTTCTGATAAAAACTTACATGTTTAATGGGGGCCAATATTTTACTTATTGATATTGGCTATTTTTTTGGTGGTATCGGTTATGGTTTTAAGTGCCCGATACCATAACTGATACTGGTACTTTTTATGACGTTATTTTCAAGATACATAGCGAATGGAATGGACTATTAAGGAAGAAGCCAGTGATTATGATTGTTAGTACAGTTGAATGGGGCAATAAGCCACAAAACAGGATTCATTGAAGCCATAGGTGCTGTCATGATTCAGGATGGCCACAAAACCAACAGGCAGTGCTATAAGACATTAGCAAGCACATTACAAGTAAATTGGCTTATTAAAACAGCAGTGGAGGTACTGGCTGTTTCTTGTAAATAATGCTTCTGTGGCAAAGTATCAGTATCAATCAGTTTCCACCTAAAGTGCGGATCGGCTGATAAAAAGTGGTATTGGTGCATCCCGTATTGTTGCCAATAATAGTCATAGTATTCCTAATAGTCATTGTTGCTAGATTGCGTCTCTTACTACATGATAAGTACATAGATTAGGTAGGTATCTATTTTTGTCAGTTAAGGAACCAATTAATCTAAAGAAATATCAATTGTTTTCTTATTTTGGCAGAGATATTTGGAACTACCTGTATTTAATTTTCTCAATCTGAATTCCTATACAGCAATAGTATGTCTATTTTAAGAGCATAGATAAGGAGAACTCATGTGCAGTGTATTCAGCTATAAAAGTAATCAGAAGTGAAGTGTTATGCATAGCGCAAGTATGCTGTTGCTTCTAGCAATATCTGCTAATAGATGTCCGTAATGTTGTGGGCAATAGTAAGTTAGAAAATTTGATAGCAATTATATATTTTGATACAGTACTGCAAAGCAACAACAGCAGAAAAATCACTTTGTACAGTGGGAAATTAATCACAGGCACTTATGAGTATAAAAATATATGAGTTGAAGCTTGTACCATCATATTCACCATTAGATCCATTGCTGGGTAGGTTTTTCCCTGTATCCCTTTCTTTCACTAGATAAGTCAAAATCGGTGAAGAAAGATTGACAGCATTCTATTATTCCAACGTGATGTAAACACGATGTAAACGTGATGTGTCTAATTATAGACTAGGGTGCATCGATATTTTGTAACTGTGAGAACATAACTGTTTGTGTGCATAACAATTTCACGATTAGTATTAATCTATCACTTTGTTTTACCTTATTATTGAAATAGCATATCATACATGCACGATGTGACAAGTATTTGCAAACATTTGTGAAGAGAAGTAAAACGAAAATAATATTAAGATTAATTTTTTGTTATCCAGAGTTAATTGTTACACGTATGCTATAATTAACTGGTTCTCCACTATGCTACACAGTGTTAACTAAACCCCAGAGTATGTACCATATGCTCAATTCTCAATAATCATCAAGAAGCAGAAAGAAGTGATAAGACAGTTGATTGAGATGAAGCAAGCTGAGATCAGAAAGTACATTCTGGATTAACTTTTAACCAAGGTGTCCACAGGATTGATATACAGGATATCCCTGGGATAAGTAAGTCTGTGAAAGTTTTATGTTGTGACTCCTGTAATTGTAATATTGGTTGACAAACTAATTTTATTTACAACAAACAGTGCTTGCCAACCTGATATTAATATTTATAAACATGACACAGTAATCTGTATGGTGTTGCAGTGGCTGATCTAGAAATTTTCAGAGGGGGTTTCAGGTTCCACTCTGGAATTGCAACTTCAGCCTAGCTGTAAGTCGAAGACCAAAAAAAGGGGGTCACTACAGGCTGTTGAACGTTGTAATAGTGATTTCAAAGGCAAAAGTATGAAGTTTGTAGGGAACTTATTACAGGCGCACGCCGCAATAATTAATTAAAATACTCAAATAGTAAATTAAAATACTCAACTGTTGCATAATCATTTTTCTGTGGAAACCTCCTAAATCTGCCACTGTGTTGTGTTTGTTTCTAAATATCAATCTGAGAAAATATCTATTGGCATTACTGTATGTGGTATTCATGTTCCGAGAGTACAGTGATTATGTTTTCCTGCACTATTTCATGCGAACAAGTGGGTAGTCAAAAATGATGAAGACATTTGGTATCTGTACTAGACTTCATGGTAGCATGAGTTTCTTGAGAAAGAAATGGTAATGTTGGGTTTGTAGGAAATCTATGACTCTGTGACTAAAATCATTCATCTGTAACTGGTTATCTCTAACAACTGTGTTGGTATAAACAGTTATAGGTCTTGTATTTGCTCTTTTTTTTTGCATGAGTTTTAAAGCAGATAACCAGATGCTATTTGTTGTAAGCAAACATGAGGCTAGAACATATTCCTTTAGTGAGATTTAAGGAAATTGGAAGAACATGAGGACATTATTACAGAAATTTCCATTCAAAATACTTGGAGAGCCACTGTTTATGTGAGTAGTGTGTGGTGCATTTGTAGGCCTTAGGCCAACATATAGCCTCACACAAAACCCACTGGTGAATTAAGTCAGACTGCACCATCATCTGTGTACGCGTGTATGTGTGTACCTGACCACTTGTGACTAGGTGATGCTAACTGTGCACTATAGAACATTGTATTATGTAACTTGATATGTCATAACAATTAATAAATTACTGTGATGCAATTTGACATCAGTTTTGTTGACAGTTTACGTTATGTTAACACTGTTGCTTTTCTGTTTAGTTGAGAATAGTTGGAAGTCTTCACCTGAAGACAGTAGGTTTGTATCTTGTTCTTCTCATCCTGTTACTTGTCGTGTTGAGGAATGTTCTCAACCAAGTCAAGGTAAATAATGAAAACAACTCACTCATGATCATGAGCAATGTTACATGTACCTACAGCATTGTTCATCAGTTCTATCCCTGTGCAGCTGTACAGTTTGAATTTGATTGTGTCAGTATATGGACATAATCTTGTTAATCACATTGACAGTTTGTCAGATGATGGGGTCACAAACATTGATGTTCACAGGGACCATTCAAGGAGCCGAGATGAGTATCCAGATTATTATGAGATTATCTGATATCCCATAGGTGAGTGTGTTTATCAACTACTCAGTTGTCATATTAGAAGTTCCTTATTTGGAAGAAAATATATATGTACAAGTGATATTATGTTAATTGATTTTATTAACTACTGTCCTATATAAGTAATGTGGGAGTAATGTTATGGTATAGGAATTTGGAGACTGTATACATACGTTTTTTTTAAAACTTTATCTAGTTCTATGCTGTTTTGTGATCAATATATTATAGATACGTATATAGTTATGATTTATAGTTATAATTATGTTAAACAATATTAAATGAGCCCATTAGGGTATTTCCTTTGGTTTTCCCCAAAACATGAGTGTATAGCCTATGTAGTAAACTGCTTTTATTATTGTACTATTGTTTAGTAACAATTGTTCAAGTTCATTAATGTAATTAGGATGTTATTGTGTTAATTCCTTTGTTATGAGTACAGTGATAATATTTTATAGTAATTTTCTGGTCTGTTGTCAAAAATAAACTTCGCGCATGCTCACCAGCAACGTTACACGTGGTGCAAATATGTTCTAGATACTGTAGTAGACACTAATACTCTAAGGGTGAGTCATTAATGACAGAAGAGTCCTTTTACTGATACTTTTATCCACCTAAATATTCACGAGCAATTTTAATTGCACATGCGCATATTGCATTTCCATTTGTGATAACAAACTGGAAAACCACTGTATTTAGGTAGATAAAGTATCAGTAAAGGGACTCTTCTGTCATATTCAGTTGATTAATGATTCACCTTTTGATTATTAGTGTCTACTACCGTATCTAGAACATATTTGCATCACGTGCAACGTTGATGGTGAACACGCACGAAGTTTATTTTTGATAACAGACCGGAAAATTACTGTACTACACAGACTTACACACTAGAGATTCAAGTCTGGATATTACTCATGTTCATAGCTGACATGTTAAGACTAATCGTAGAACAAAAAATCATCAGGTATGCCAACGCTATAGAGATCAACAAGATGAATGAAGTTGCAGCAATGGTAGACATGACCTGATCATCTATATAGTTTGTTTTTATATCACTAGCTATAGTTAAGAGTTTGGCATTATGAGTAATTTCTTGTGCTCATAGCATCACCAATACAACATAATGCAACATAATGCAACATTACATTTATATATGTGCAACAAGCACATCATTTAATCATTATTACAGCAAGCATTTACGGCATGATGAATACATAATACAGTGAGCCCTACACCTGGTTGTAGACTGGTTTTGGGATTTGTGCTTGTTTAAAGACCATTTACAATACAACCCAGCCTTACCTATGCAGCTGTCAAGAACGGTGAGTCAAAACTCTAAATGTGTGTTATTGTACAAATTAAATTGCATCTCAACACTGTGTACTTCACACTCTTAATATTGTGGCTGCCTACAAATGAGCATGAAAGTGGAAAGGGTATTTGTGTATATTAATAAGTTGTAGTACAGACAAATCTATTGAATTCACTCAAGACAGTACATATGGGAGAGTCCAAGGAATTGTCCCGCAATCTTAATATATACCACTAATTTTATACGGCTCCCATTTCTGAATGTAGACCCATTTGTTTTATTACAATTTATAGTATAAGCTGTGAAATGTATATGACTATAGCTAACTGTTAGCACTTGAACTGTGCATGACATGTCTGACCAACTTATATGGTGAAAAGCTATCAACTTCCTCTATACAATATATGTGACCGGATCTGCGAAAACCCGACATAATGGAACAAGCCTAAATTTTCAGTATAGGCTATTGATTACAATGTGTAAAATATTTGCGTAAATGAAAAAAAAATTGTAAAATTTTTAAATGCCTTGTTCTTTATGAAGAAAGGGTGCAATGATAAAAAATATGGGTACTATCTTATTCGCTTACTCAAGAAGAGTTCAAAAAATTTGGTTTTGTAACAGTAGCCTGAAGGATACGTGAGTTATGGGCAATTGTTTACGTCATGTCGAAGCGGTCGATTTTTCTTCACTGATTTTGTCTCTGTATGTAGTGAAGAAAGGTGGTAGGAGAAAATCTCACCATGTAATGGACTCCGCTATTCATGGCGAACACGATGGTGCAAGTTGCAACTCTGTACTGCATTGCGTTTGTAAGTTACAGTCATTTTTGTAAGCACCTTTAACTTATTTTCCCAATACTTGCTGTACAAATCGATCTTTCTGTTGCTGCTACTTTGTAGAGCTGTAACTCCAAAAGTTGTTGGCATACAAGGCTGAAACTTGGTCAGAGCATGCACTCGGCTAAGTAGAGTATAAATATTCAATAATAAAGAATTTGAAAAATGTGCCATTATGTCGGGTTTTCACAGATCTGGTCACATATACCATATATACCATGTTTACTTGGTTGAACACTGCAGTGTTTTTATTACCTTGGTTCCAAAAATTGATGCAGTGACTTCAAATCGACCGCTACTCGATACTCAAAAACGCGTTTAACCAAGGAAATATTGCACTCCCACTCTTCATTTATAGGACACTGGTTATTATAAATGTAATTCTAACACCAAATAAATGCATAATATACAAAATTAATTACACATACTCTTTTTGTCGTAATTATTCTATTGAAATATTTTTGCACAAATTAACATGCATGTGTATACGGTGTAATAGATATATAGGAATTACGTTCCTGCGTAATAAGAGCATTCTGATGTTATTTGGATAGGCACTACTAAATTTGGTTATGTTTGAAACTGATACCTTACTCATTGCTAAGAGATACCTGTACAGTTGAACTACATAACTAGTATACTCCATGACTACTACATAGTATACTCCATGACTACTATATACGTAATAGAAATTCAACACGCAACTAACATTGTGATTAATACAATGTCTGTAAAATTACTATGGCTTCTCATTTCCTTTATACATTGTCAAAAAATACCTTTTCAATAATGTGTCTTAGCACCTATGTTACGTGATAAGTGGTAAAATCTGCATGGTCATACATATGTGCAGTTACTAAATTCCTTCTGGCCAAGCATTAAACACTATTTCCAGTCCTCCCTCAGCTCCATCCATTCCCAATAGGAGCTGCTAATCCTTCTTTTCTGTCCATAAAAGTTCTGTGAACTCTTGAACAATGTGATGCACAGCTCCATACCCCATCCGTGTCTGCATCTTCTAGGCTTGCTAGGGATCAAAAAACAGAAGAGCAGGGAAGCAAGGGAACAGCTGAAAGTTGTGAAACAAGGGAGGTTTCCTATACCTGCAGATATACTAGTGGACATCTAATCCCTACTCTTCAGTCTATAACCATGACTGAATTAGGGATGTCCACTAGTATATCTGCAGGTATAGGCAGCCTCCCTTGTTTCACAACTTTCAGCTGTTCCCTTATTTCCCTGCTTTTTTGATCCCTAATCCAGCTTAAAATTCCTATTTTTTCCTTCTACTTGTTTGTTTACTTTTTTAATAACACAATTATGACTACTGAATCCACGTGTACCACATTAAAAGAAAGAATGGTGCCAGGCATTCCATAAATATATTTGCGTCTAAACGCGTGCCCCAATAATCAATTATGCACTGAAAAGTAAGGTAGCCATTACACTTTGTTTGTAGCTGTACTCCGCTGGTTACACAGCATTACAAACGAAGAACAGTACAAGAAACTTCTCTGCAATGAATCCAGTCTCTACAGAAAAATTGGGCGAAAAGCATGACACAGCCAGAGGGAAGCCGTATTGTGCTATTGCAAATCAACACCTTGCGTTGTCAGCGAAAAGAACTGGAACACAAAGGAGGACAAAGGTAAGTCCATGATACATGCATTATACGTACTGCGGTTGGTGAAAAGTCACGTCTCGGGACAATGCGATGTCAAACAGTGAAAAAATCAAGCCCATAGCCTTACCCATTGTTGAGTTATGCTTGCATTAGTTAGTTAGTTAGTCAGAGTAAAATTCTGTTAAATAGAAAATTTTAAAATTCAGTAGAAACCTGTTGGAAGAGTTTGGGGTCACTCTGAAGGTATTTTTAGGCTTGGCTATGCCTAACCAATACTGTCAAGCTGTTATGAAGGAAATTTGAGGCTGGTGTTAGCATGATATTTTTGGGCGAGAAAGCCCAAAACTGCATGATCCCTAATATACAGTACTACCGTACAATATGATGTATTATTAAAAATTTACTAAAAGCACTATAGTAAAAATATTTTTCTTCACAGTACATAGTACTACAACACTATAACAAATGATCATGTCACAATGTTAGCTACTGTAGTGCTGTACCTATATATGTTAATGCTTATAGCCAATAATAATACTTAGCATGTAATTCAGATAAAACAATTTAAGTACAGTGCACAATAATAAAAGGTAAAAATGTTACAGAATTGTTATACCCAGTTCCTTACAGAGCCACAGTGATGTAGATACATTTAATGGTACTGTGAGATATTCCAAGAGGAGTGGACTTGATGAGATGGACTCATCTGATGTAATATTGACAACTACTAGTGGTGAACTAAAGTCTGGTGGTTTCGTGTAGTCATGACAAGTTTGACAACACCTTATGATATAGTTCACATTATTATACAACACGTTGTATTAACCATGGATATGTGTTTACAAATGTTCACCTTGTGATAGACTCACTGTACCCCATGGACAGACCTATATATACATTTGATAGACAAGCATTGTTCTTCAGATGATAGTTCAGGTTATTGTGCAAAGCCAATTGGTACGTATACAAATAGTTAAAAACAAACACTGATTTCCTAATGCTACTCTCATCCATACTATCATGCAGTGATTCCCTTACCACTATATAATGAAAACAACGGGGCTGTAAAAATAAATATTGTATCCCATAGTTGTTTATCTACAATGCAAGTCACAAGATCTGCATGAGTAGAATTTACTACTTATTTTGGTTACAAAAGTATTGTGTTACCTATTTTGTACTTGATGTACTATCATGTTTACATTGTTGGCATAGCTATCATCTTTTAAGTACACATGTAATTAACAGCGTAGCCACACAGGAAGCTATATGCTTTGCTGCTATATAAGGATATTATTTTTGTCTCATTAAAACAAGAAAGTCCAGAGGAAGTGCACAGCATGGTAGCAGGACTTGAGTTTCTGATGGGAAAATTTGCTACATTAATATTACTATATATATTTGCAGCAAGGCCTATATAGGTTACTACACTAATTTAATACAGTCATCCCCTTGGGTTCCCCCATGTATTGGCTACACAAATGTTTCCAGTGACTATTTCCCTTTCTATAAAGACTAACTAACACTAAACACTACCACTGCTGAGTAGCAATGCTACAACTAACAATGGGTAATTGTTACAATAAACCAGGTCACAGGAGAACAGTAGGTGCCAAAATATAATTTACCGCAGAAGCCTTAGCCAAAACCACATGCTGCACCCATCCCACCTTAATGCTTGCCCGTTAACTTTTGTTTGTTGGGACAAACTACATTTATTACCTACATGTACAAACAATTAGTCAAGACTACCATATACATACAAATTTTTGAGGTACATAATTTTTGCAGATTGACAAATTTCAGGATTTTTGTGGTTTTATTTTCAAGGACCAGTTGTTTTTCACTGAGGCTATCTACTAGAAAGCATAGAGCCAACTCTGATAATCATTTATTTTCGAGGACAAAAATTTTGCGGAAAGCCGAACAACCACAAAATCCACAAAAATTACGCCCCTCAAAAATTTGTACGTACACGTATTATTGCATTCTTATAATCAAAAACCAAATTGCATCCTGTATGATTTAACCCATTTTTAGTAATGACATTGAATACAAAGTGGATAGTAATTGAATTGGTGATTCTACACATATCACAATAATGGATTTGTTTAGCACGCCAATTATTGGTCCTACTATAGAAGGAGAGCATATTACACCTAATGATTCTCAATTAGCCACTATATATGTGAAGGCATTGCAAACTATTATGGAGTACTGTTTTCGGTTTAGGTATACATTTCTAGAGTACATGCATGTGTAGCTATAAAACTGAATTCAACAGATGAACAGTACATTGCATACTGCATGGTGTTTGTATAATACATAATTATGTAGATTATCACAAGAATGCTAATTCAAGTTGTTGACTGTATCAGCAATGTAATCTCATCATATGATATCTTTTTACATTTATCTCAATTACAACAACATGAATGCATGGTTAAAATTAACATGAGCGATAAACAATGAGCATATAATTGAACAGCGTAGTTGTAGTTAGACTACAGTAACACCCAGTTCACAATAGAGCCACAGCAACACGGTTGTTATAATAAACACCACATTTAATGGTACCATAATATACTCCAGTAGCACTGAATTTGACCTATCCACTGAAACTGCTGTGACAACACTTGAAGATGTTGAGGGAGATTAGTTGTTAACTGGTGTAGTCACCATGGCATCAACTACACTGTAGACTGGTGGTGAATTTGTCAATGGTGTCCTCCTGTAAAAACATGATATGGTGTGATAGTTCACATACTTCTACTGTCTATTTTGATCACCATGGAGCTCTATTATATGTTCACAGTTGAAAGCCTACATGTGTTTATTTGAATTTAAAGTCATTTGGACACACCATACAAGTTGTTCGTATATACAGAACAATGCTGGGCTAACGTGGTAAATTATTAAGCTTTTGCATTAATATAATATTTATTATACAGTAAAGTATGTAATATACCTCTGAGTTCTCCTTATGAATGGTGATGGAGGGACATCTCCTGGTATAGCAGAACCAAAAAATGTACAACAAGCCCCACAGATGCCAGTCAACACTCCAATAGTAATGACGTACACTATAACCATTAATCATTGCTGGACCTGTTTTCGTACCGAACTTTGTGCATCTATAGCTACACAGCAGAAGAGTTAAATTTCTAAAAAATTCAAAAATAATTTGCTTTTGAAAATAAATTTTCATAGTTTATCAGAAATAGCTAGCTAGCTACAATACATCTTAGAAGTGATATACGTTAAGTATAAACAAATTAAAGTTAACTAGCTATAGACCTCAGTGTAGCTAGGCACTGCATGAAAGGAAGGTAAACACAATTCAACTTTGTGATCGCAAGTGACACCATGAGTATCACAATTCCTAAGAGAAACTAGTTATCCTAGATTGAGTGAAAACAGCTGGAAGGACTGAGTAAGCCAACTAGTTGTGGCTTAATGTGCAGACCACCAAACAACATGGTTCAAGCTAGCTACATGTACATAGGAGGAAGGGGTAACTAGACATGGTTCTACCAAAGCCAGATGGGTGCTTATCAATACTTAACTGAACAATCAAAGCAGCATGTTCTACTGTACATGATCAATGCGACCATTGTTAGCTTTCTACAATTAACTATAGTTGTGCAGAGTTCAAGAACCATTCCAGTCAATTATCTAAGGTGCGGCACAGTAAAGAGGATTTATTTCAAACTTATAATCAAGCTCTCCTGTTTCAAAAACTTAACCTTTTGAATATTTCCCACTACATGGTCTGGTTAACAAGTTATTTGTTGGATAGCAAGTATTATCTCCTATGTTGTGAATATATGGTCCCAGCCCAGTTTTTAGCCATGTGTACTAACACCAATGCTGAATAGCCACATCATAGTCTGTCACAAAAAGATGACTATAATAGGAAACATCACAGATAAAGCCTACCAAGATGTCATTGTGTACAGTTAACAATGACATAACCCGTGACATTATCATTATGATAAGCAGCAGATTGACATCAATCCATCAAAATGCAAGTACCGTAACCTTGTTTGATGAGGTTACATGGTATTGAACACCTGATGTGGTCTGATTAGTAACTAGTTCTGCTTGTCCAAAATTGGCTTTCTGCTGTAATTATCACATTAGAAGCTATAGCTGCTGTTTGCATGTGAAACGTCATGATAAATTCCCTTCACTGGTATTTAGCTAGTTGTAAAAATAGTGACATTCAATTGGTGCATCATATCTGTGTATCTTTTGTAGAAGTTCACAGATATGATTTTGCACCTGAGCATTATAAAAATATTTAGTGTACCTGCTAAAAAGGAGGATTGTTGAGACACTACTTTCCAAGGGCAGGTTCAATAGGGCCTGCACTATGAAAGTAATGTCTCTTCTTATTTTTGCCTCTGACTCATGTCAGTAGCTACTTCTACTGTGATACTATAACTTAAAATTCCAACTGTATTTTGTTGATATCATAATTAACACTGTTGGGGTTGGGTTGTCAGTAATCACCAAATTGGGAGTCTGCCAACATGTTAATTGAATCACCAACTAATCCATCACAAACGAGTTCTCCGATAACCACATTCATTGGAGTCATAGGTGTATAATATCCTGTATTGCCATTGATATAAAACATTCACAATTGGTAGTCCTTCCTAGGCAATAATAGTGATGATTACCCATGCAGTTAGAAGCAGTGGAAGAAAGGCTATGCAGTTATGTAAATATGGTTCTATTATGCATTCACATATGGCATGGTTTGCTCTTTGACTGCATGGCCATGCATTGCCAATCAGACATTCAATATTAACCTGGCATCAAAGTGTTTTTTGGAGTTCATGCTTTCATTTAAACTACAGGCACAAATTTTCTAGCCATATATGAACATATTTTGATTATGTGCGCATGTCTGGGATTCAGTTGTAGGTTGCATTCATTTATTACCACTACTGCATGTACGTATGCTACAATCCACTGCCATATATGGGCACAGTGTATTTATACTACTCAACAGACCAAATGTACAGGAGTACAACTTACCCAATGCAGTTCTCTCTTGTACCACAAAATCAGGCTCAGTCATGTTCTTAACTGTGTAGCGGCCATTTTGCAGGCAAGTCACATTGGCTAAAAAGTAAACACTCAGTTAATCATACCTACCGTTTACATGTTAAGGAAGCATCATACACATATGTAGCTAACACTAGATTATGTGATTAAATCATATGAACTTGAGTAAGCAGGTATAGTTATGTTCAAACACTACCTTTCATAGGGAGGTTTTGATCATGCTTGCACACGACACATTAAAAATGGAATTGATCTAAATGTCTGACATGTCATCAAGCCACCAAGATACATGACAGCTACAATAGTGAACAAGGATGTACAAATGCACAAAATGACAACACATAGACATGCATGCTCAAACAGTGCATGCCTGAGATATATGGGCGTGGCTACCTTTAACAACATATTGTGACTGACAGGGTTTCCAGTAGAAAGTAGTGGCTAGAGCTAACACTACTAACAATAACAACAGTATCCATGCCGTACATTTAGCTAGACAACTTTTAGGTTGACTTGCATAATCAGCACCCCCTCTGTGAAGAACTGTCACATCATCCTACGTTTCCGATTCAGGTAATGTATCGTCATCCGTTTTTCGAAATGTAATGGTCCCCTTAAGGCCATTTTCCAGAGAAAAGTGAAGGAAACAACTTTCCGCGATTCAATGACAACAACTGAGGGGATAAGGTAAATGCGGGTATTTCCGGACAGCGTACAATTCCGGACACTTTGGTACCTTTATCAAGCTAGCCGAGGAACGAAACAACGGACTGCCTTGAAATTTCTGCTGTGAATAGCTATTCTTATAGGGATTATAAAAATCGAAAAGTGTGTTCTAGTTGATTCATTCTTGGGTGCTATACACGAAGTGTCCGGAATTGTGCGCTGTCCGGAAATACCCGCATTTACCTTACCCCGAGCGTTACATAAGTAAACATACACTGGCGATACATTGAAATCATGGCGTGATTGGAGACCGACAATGACATCCGTTGAAGAATTATCGCTGTCTCTCGTCAGGGAATTTTTAAATAGAAAGGTAGAACATTTGGTGTTGTGCTGAAAGTATATTGATGTGGGTGCATGCGCATCAAAAAGAAAATTTGAATTTATTCGTCTTAGCCATTAGGTACTAAAATATCTAAATATAAATATAAATGCCTAATGGTGTAATTAGTTAACTTGGGCAGCTAGTCTGTTGTTAGATTAGTTTATTGACACATTGATTATGTACCCATCAATGTTATAAGCCCCACTCCCCCCCAGTCATAGATAGTATATGCAGAGGGTGTTAAAACGCCATCTACAATCTATGCCCTAGTACAGGGAGGGTGGGATTTGACCTGGTAGAAAGCCAAATTTCTCAATCTGGGGATAAATTGTTAGGTCAAATCCCCAACTCTGATGTGGTGGCATGAAAAGACTTGACACAAAGCTTCAGTTTTATCAAGTGCCAGAAGTCAGAGCTTTTCAGCGCTTGTTCAAATTCCCCACCCCTCGGGCACATTTTAAACTTCAAACCCCTTCCCAAAGCCCAACGTTGCCAGTGCTGGGAGGAGTGGGGCTTGACATTGATAGGCGCATTAGAAAATGATAGTGACTGTAATCAATTATTTCTCTAGGGCCTGAAATCAACCTTGGCTAGTATGGATATTGAATACCCCAGGACTACAGAAAGGTGCAGTGTAATATACATTGTGTGTGTGTGTGTGTGTGTGTGTGTGTGTGTGTGTGTGTGTGTGTGTGTGTGTGTGTGTGTGTGTGTGTGTGTGTGTGTGTGTGTGTGTGTGTGTGTGTGTGTGTGTGTGTGTGTGTGTGTGTATAATGCGCTTATGCTACTGTAAAAGATACTGGACACCCAGTAGATACCTGTAACTTAATGATAGGTTCAAGAATTATTTTTACATTTTTCAATGTATATTAATGGTGTTTACTTAATCAAACATGCTGTTTAACATAGGAGTTAGAGGAAAGAGCTTTGCGTGTATTCCAGCAATATAGAGCCTGCTTGCTCACTTTAGTGTACTCTTTTTTGGGTGACCTGCAGTTCGAATCCTGGGGTTGGAGGGATTTTTTTCCTTACTTTGGCCCCTTTTCTGTTACACCTTATCAGTCAGTCTAAGTCCTTGAAATTAAGTTAGATAATCCTAAGGCTGCAGCACATGTTGCTGTCAGACCTTCAGTGCTGGTCACTGTAAAGTGTTAATAATAAAAATAAAATAATAATAAATAACTGAAACTGTAAACGATTCTGTGGTCATGTGATCCAATTGTATAATTAATTGTTGCATACATGTACACAGCCCGATTATCAATCACCCTCAGCAATAACCAATTGATTAACCGATTATTGCATAACCAATTCACTGTCCTAGTATTACAGCATAGCTCTGTGGGAAAATCCCTACTTTGGCATTCAACTAAATAATTATAACATGCCAATTGCAATGTAGGTAGGGATTTTATGCTACAATACCATCATTCATCTCTTGTTTCACTGCTTGTTATTGCTTGTGTCCCTACTTCATTTTTAAATTAATAATTTTTTAAATATATTAGTATGCTAAGTACATGCCAATGGAATCTGAGGTACCAGTTGTTGTAACGCATTGCTAAGAGCTTCACCTAAAAAATTTATATCTGTACAGTATGAAATGTCAAAATCTTTATCTGAATTTCAAATACATAATGCACTTGCACTTTTTAATCCATATACTGTATGTTGTACTATAGCATCCTCTATAGAAAGGACTTTTTTTTACTAAGAATTTTGATTGCTGAGAAGTTCTATTGTACACACTTCAAAATATTGATGGTATAAATTTTGTAGTCTCGTGTGCCAGACAGTTTGTGTGGGGGTGGTAAATAAACCGTCTGGTCACTGTTGCACACTTTCTGTGAACTCAATTAGATTACATAACAGTATTTGCACTAAGGATGATGTAATAGTCGTTCCAATCACCTCTGTGAGCAGACTAAGACAATACTATGTCCTGGTGATGTATTCGAAACATTGTTGAATGTCCTCCGCCTTTTCACAAATCCGTAGTGAACCATGATCGTTCTTATACCAACGCTTTTAAGAGCCCTGAAACAAAGATCCTAAGCCCACGGTGTTGTTAAACTTTTGAAATAGTAATCTGTAGCCGAAATTCAGTTTTTATTATACTAAGAATTTGAATTATTAGTGTTTGTTTTGTCACAGAGTCCGCAAAATGATCTTATTGGCTCTGCCAACATTCCGGCAGTGGTCACGGAATGTGTGCAACAATGACCAGACGGTTTATTTTCCGCCCCCACACAAACCGTCTGGCATGCAAGACTATAAATTTTGTTAGTCTTCTTAACCCATCACAAATTTATGCAAATGACTTTAAGATAGGAATATTTAGTTACTAGTTTTTACACATCCAAAGGCTGAGCCAATAGTTTATACATATGTTTGTGACTGTGTTTATTGCTACTTAGCAACCATTGTATTCTGTATCCATGTATTTTTTGTGGTATGGCTGTTGACATTGCTGAGGAACCACAGTTCAGTTACAATTAAACCATATATAGTAGTAAACAGTTATCAGTGGGATGTGGCCTGGTTTTGAAAAGAACTTTAACAACCAAGTGAACTTGTGACATGGTCAGGTGGTATCCTGTTTATTCCAGAGGTTGCCATTACAGGCACAATGTACACTGTAGTATGTACATTGTTGGTTAATGGCCACAACTGCAATAACTTTTGAAGTGGAAACACTTGTGAGTTGAATGCTTTGAGCCCTGCAGGATTTACCTGTTTACAAGAGTTTCTTTAGCAAGTGCATTCTGTAACCAGCTAACCTGCTTATTTTTACACAAAACTTTGCCAATGCAGGTACCTTTTGACCATTGTGAAAATTATACAAGACACAAGCTATAAGGTACACTGCTAATAGCGGGAGAGTATCGATCTGCACTTCACAAGTTCTGCTAGAAGCAAGTATAGAATATTTTATAACGTATAGCTGGTTTTGTTGTGAGAATTTTTTTTGCATCTGGTACGAATTTGCAAAAAATTAATTTGTTACAATAAAACATTGCCACTATTAAAACATTGCCACTGTTTACCCGTTACCACACAAGTTATATCACCACTTTACTCTATAAACACTATCTTGATATTTTTCTTGGTAGGTGTCCCACAGTTTCGTCTGAATACTTCGTAATTGCCACTACATTTCGATCTAGCCCACATCGTCTCAAGGGCTCTAAAGAGCATAGAAACTGATGTTGATTCATACTACGCACTTTAGAAGAAAATTCCGAGACAAAGCAAGCAAAGAAAGAGCGAAAGAAAGTGTCAATCTGTGACTGCTAGTATCAAGATTCACCCAACCCTTCGAGTTGACGTAACGTAACATTGGTGTATCAAGTAGCTACTAAACACCGAACTGTCTTGTCCAGAAAATTAGCTAACAAATGGCAAACTGTGAGTGCTAGCATTGAGTACTACCCTTCGATTTTATTGTGTCAACGCCACACCATGTATCAAGGTCCAGATCATTGCTAGTTTAGTTAAGAAAGTAAGATGATGGTAACTTCATTTTGGCTTTGCTGATTTTTGTTTGATACACCACACATTACTAACATTTAGTAAACCCACCACAGGTTTCTAGGAACCTCAGACATCAAAGGAAATATCTCTAAAGGATAGTATATACAGCACTATAGGAAGTACTACAACGTCGTACAGTATGTACATTACAAGCTTCAATTCCCAAGACCAGAACCAGACCAATACATAACTAATGAACCTTCATATTGCTTCAATATAAGCACAACAGAAGGAATGTTCATTGTTTCAAGACAATGCTTTTCCGAAAATCATTGTCATCAGTGAAGCTGATACAACTGCCTGTAAAATCACTGCCAGCACATATTATTACAATTGGTTCCTGACTAGTATGACAATAGTAAAGCACAAAGACAACATGAAGAATTTCTTTTTGGTATTAAAAGTCAATCACCAATTCCAACATGATATCCTGCAGCTCCTTACCAAGTACATTTCCCATAAAGGGCATGATACAAGATGTCACAGAGTCTTTAGGAATAAACTATCTGTTTTACCCTATTTATTAAAGAAACTACTGTGATTGGGGTAATATGCTTCTGGATATTCCCTACCCAAAACTTCTTGCGAGATTGTGTTTGTGCCATTGCAGCCAATGAACAAGTCAAGGTTGGATATCTGAATATGTAATGTTTGTATATGTAATAGGATGGATGGCTGTGGTATTAGGGATTAATAGTGCGAGCATTGTAAACAGGAAAGGAGTAAAATAGTGCGAGGCGAAGCCGAGCACTATTTCCTTCCTGTTTACAATGCGAGAACTATTAATCCCGAATACCACAGCCATCCGTCCTATTGCAAATTAATCCGACAACCATAGCAACTGTTACTAGGCAACTGAAATTCAAAAAATAACCACTGCAAAAGACCAAGCACACTTAGCAACCGTTGCCTGGCAACCGTTGCTATGGTCTCAAATGACTTTTACCTTAGCAACGATCACCTAGCAACCGTTGCTAAGCAACCATATTGTGTCATACTTTGGGGGCAACTATCACTATGGTAACAATAGTTGTCAAGTCGGACATTTACTTCTAATATAAACACACCACACTATTTTAGCCAATCAAATAAGTATTATAGATTTTTGTCATGGGACCTTGACAAACAAGTGTAATACTAATTCTATTGGTTAATCGCTTGATGTATTTCAATATAATACGTCAAGCTGCTATTGAGAGTATTATACAGTAACACATTCAGTTGTTGGATTAGGTATAGAAATACTTTTAGTGTCAATTTGTTTTCTCATAACGTGCTCTAAAAAGAGTTTCCTAAAACTGCCTAACACTACCTGTGTTAAAAACCTCATTTGTTATGTTACATAGTGGTTTACATTACTACATAGCTCTCAGGAACTATTAAATACCACCTGGGATAGTTAAGTGTTTACTTATGTGTACTACAATCTTAATGTACTCTGATCACATTACCACTGAAATGATAACATCATCTAAACTTTGTTGTGTTATGATAGCTAGTCCTTTAAAAGTGACATAATTTCCCATCCCCTAACCTTTTAATGTCACTCAAATACTCCATTATTGGATCCATTCAGTGAATATGGACCAATTAAATGTGTTATTTTGCTAAATAGGCAGTAAAAAGCATTTATATCTTAATAAAACACAGGTGCTTGCTACTATATTTATGTATGCCATATGTACAATTACATGTAATACCCATATTCATATAATATTAAACAGTAATTCTTTTTGTTAGGGATATGGGACCCATATGATGAATACCCTCAAGGATTATGCTTGATGAAAACTAACCATACCAGCTACTTGCATCATTTACTACTAGTGACTAAGAATATAGCAAGCAATAACACAGGTACCTGAAAATAAGATCAGAATTTATTCTAAATAACGCTCTTTTACAAAGTTCATCGTAAAATTGGTAGACTCAATGAAGCTCAACACATGAAATGATTTCTACACTAGTGAATTACCATTTCTGACAATAAATTCAGCACTTAACTTCACGGTTTACTAGAACTATACCCTATGCTAAAAAGTACAGTACGCATACGTCACGCTTTTATTGTGACGTCATGTCCTACCTCCTGTGGTCTCATGTAGTGTTCTCTGAAACATTTTGAAAGTTCTTGTCAACCATTATTAGAAGAGAAGTACTATTAAGTTGCAATGGATTCTACATTTGGTATTTTTTGCAACACGTCTACAGATGTCTGTCTTTCAGTCTCCCACTAGAGAAGGCCTATGAAACAGGTATTCACTAAAAAACTATGTTGAGTAGGTGCTGACTTACAGCTTGCAGTCTAGGCAAGTGCCTGAGGAGCCACACAGCCTGGGATGCATTCAACCTGTACTACTTAAACATCATAACTTTTGTGGTTCATTAGGGTACAATTTATTCCACTAGGGGCTGCTACTGAAAGCCTGTGTAGCATTAAGTCAGAAACTTAACCCTAAAATACTATTATATTAACCATTGTAGCTGCAATATGGTGGCATGGCATTATAGATCATACAAGGAATAAAAACTAGCTTCATGCTACAAACTGTTTAGTGCGTTTCATAGCGAGATGTACTAGTACTGTAATGGACAAGCCCATAGGGGTCTATAACCAGATTCTTCCTGGACTAGTGTACTAAGTGTTTGTTACTTAAATAGGCAAGTTAAATCGTTCTTCGAGTTGAAATCTATTGTACTACAGTACTATACACTAATGGGGACAGGTGGAGACAACCCTTGATTGTTTTATCCCAGACGTGGCACGGCATGATACACACAAGTACACATGCGCATACGCAGCACCAGAAATGAGACAAATCATGCTGTGAAATGAATCACACCATTAGTAAACTGTATAGATCTATGAAGTGTGAGGCACCTTTGTAGACAGTTAGTTGGGATTCCATTGTTTGTTTGGGATGGTGTTTAGACTTTACCATGTAATAATAACTTCATTGTGGTTAGTATTATGTAAACAAAAACAATGTAGTCAAGTTCCTTATTTCATAGCGACTATTTAGATGTATGGTTGCTAAGTAGTTTAGTAAGGCAATAACATGATGTGAGTCAGCAATTCAACCAGTAGTTGCCAGGAATTTAGCCGTCACTTGGTTTTAAATTCTAGAAGAGCTGTCAGTACTAGAGCTGAGCAATAATAGAAAATTCACTGTCACGATAGATATCGAAGTATTATTCACGATGCGATAATATCACGATAATTATACTTTGAATGATCTTCAGTCAAGTTCCAAGTATTCAATGCATGTTAGACATCATCTTTGATTACTATTTGCTTGGTTTTCTTGTGAGTGCATCAATTAGGTAATTAATTGTGTGGGCGGCCAATATGTCTACAATTTTTGTTAGGATAAGCAATTAAGCCTAAAGAGTTACAAAACAGTTAAATAAACTTGGTAACAATGTTTCTAGTAATCTTACAGCAATATCGCGATAGTAAGCTGTAATTATCATATCGCGATAATGATTTTCGATCGCGAGTATCAAACTATCGATATTATCGCTCAGTACGAGTCATAGTCTAGTCTTGCGACAAGCCAGCTTCTTTACTAAATTAGATTGAAAACTAAATCATAGATATGCAAATGCAATGTCATCTCGTGAGAGTGCAAGGGATTAAAAAACTCGCTGCTAAGTAAGGGGCGTGGCACCCGTTTTGCTTGTGAGTATTCATCCCAAACAAAATGGGATGAATACTCGCAAGCGAAATGGGTGCCACTCCCCTTAATTAACAAGTTTTGAATTGCTTGCACTGTAGATATGCTCAAGCTACTTACATCTCGTACATGTTTGTTAAGGGATTGAGTACATAATATTTCATGGATTTTGTTCTGTTGAACATGTTTTTGTTTATAATTCTCTAATCTGTGGTAACGGTAGATTTTTGATTATGCTATATGACTGTACACATACTTGTATAACATGTATGGTTACCGTGGCATTTACTAATGTACATTGTCAACAATATAAACTGTTGCCAAGTGAGGAATTTCATATGATGTATGTTTTTGTGCAGTAATTTAATTAATTGTTATGTGGAAGGAAACTTGTTGCCTTGGAAACGAAATATTACAATATGTGTATGTTGAACTATCAGTATGCTATTATTTCCTTATATGGTGTTAGGTGGAATATAAGAATGTTTTCATTACATGGTTATAATGACATTATGTTGACTTGATTTTATTGGTATTGGTCATTTTTGGTTCAGATCAGTTTCCTATTATTTAAGTGCCGGATATCTGACATCATTTAATGTTTTCAGATGATGGCATTCATAAAGAATATAACAGGATTCCTTGAAGCCATGCGTGCTGATTGATTGTTATGATTCAATGCAAGTTGGCTTATTAAACAGCAGTGGAGATACTGGCTGTTTCTTGTAAATAATGCCTCTTATGGCAAAGTATCAGTATTGGCCAGGTATCAGCCAATTTCCACCTAAAATGTATCAGTATCAGATCGGGTGATAAACAGTGGTATTGTGCGTCCTATATTAATTAAATTGCCAGTGATAGTTCATAGCCCATTGTCATTAAACCCTAAGTTGTAGAATTGCTTGTCAGTTACATAAAGGACTAATTAATCTAAAGGAAGATCCATTATTTTTTTAGTTTGGCAGAGATATTTGGAACTACCAGCCATGTGTCTTTGAGTATTATATTTAATTTTCTCAATTTGAATTCCTAGTACAGCAATAGCAAGTCTATTTTAAGAGCACAGATAAGGAGAACTTGTGTCCGGTGTATTCAGCTGTAAAAGTAATCAGAAGTAAAGTATACATAATTGTGCATAGCGCAAGTATGCAGCTGCTTCTAGCAATATCTATAATAGATGTTTGTAATGTTGTGGGCAACAAAATTTGATAGCAACTGTATGTATTAGTTAAAGCATTGTCGCAAATCTATACGAAAAATATAGCACAAAAAGAGTGGGTGAGAGACAAATATAGCATGAGGCGAAGCCAAGTACTATATTTAATCTTGAGATATTTTTCATATATAAAGCATGAGCAAGGCAATGAATGCTTTAACTGATTTAAAGAACTTCCAAGTTTTGAGCTGGAGCTCAAGTAAACATGCACAAAACTATTCGAGACTTACCATGCAAGACTTCAGTGAAACAATTGACTTCACTCTGAATACGGATGTATCTTGAAGACCCTCTGGAGTGCTTTTTCCTCCTCCTCTGTGGTACTTCTCCATTTAATTGTCCTTGTCTTCTCAATTTTAGGGTTGGGTGCAATCATCTTCTGCCCACGTACAGTGCTATAAGCCTATAACTACCTCGATTATAGCACTGTGGTTGCATATATAGCACTGTGATCATGTAAACTGTTGTGTTTGGCAAATGTACTATTTTTCACTTTGATCTTTCACTCCAAATACTAGTTAAAGCACCACCACAAGTGCATTACTGAAAAATAGCATGAGGGCGTGGGTGAGAGACTAATACAGCATGAGGTGAAGCTGAGTGCTATATTCAGCTCGAGAGCATACCAAAGTGCAATTTTTTTCATGTTGCACGAGTGTGGTGGTGCTTTAACTAGTTTAAAGTGCTTTCCGGTCATCTTTGTTTGGAGCGTTCTCAGGTTTCAGCCCCCAGGCAATTGGTAAGTGTCTATATAATACAAGTTTGATTGTAAAACAAACAGATAGCATCGTTTTGGCTACTTCTGGCAATTTAAGATATTACACACGTGATCAACAGTGCTGTATTTTCCTTTCAGTGCTGTATGGAAATAATAGTACTCTTATTTGCTTGATTTTCACCCACACGAGTGCTTTAAATTTTGATACAGCACTGCAAAGCAGCAACAGCAGAATGATCATTTTGTACAGTTATAGGCACTTATGAGTATAAAGATATGAGTTGAAGCTTGTTTAACAGATTTTTAATAATGCACATGCTTTTTGTATCTTTCTATTACTGTGGCTGGTGCTGTTATTTCACAATTTTAATTTTGTAATTTGTGACAAAAAAATTATTAACTGTTTGTATAAATTTTCAAAAAAAAAAAAACTTGGTTACATAAGTGTGTTGTCAGCTCAAGGGTATACCACCCAGGAAGAAATTGTTTACTTTTGGTTTTTAAAGGAAATGAGGTTGCAAAATTATTCCATGAGGATGCAAACGGTAAATTGAATACCATGCAGAACAATGTCTTGTATTCAGATGCACAACAATGATGCAACTTTGTCTCACAGTAATGTGCTATTTTTAGCCCATTAGGGACTATGTGTTTAGTGAATGCTAAAATTGTACAGTATGTGATTAGAAGTGAAACAGTATATCATTTTGACATTTTCCACCTAAATGAATTCACCTGACATTTCTGTCATTTATTTTTGTACTCAATTTAGCGGAAAAAATATTGGGTGACTGACTATTGGGCCTTTTTCAGTGTAATTATTTAATTGACTTTGGGTGGGTGACCACATAATCACATATACTGTGCATGTGGCCCACTGTGCGAAAACTGACTTGTTTGCATTTTCCTTGAACTAACTTTTTAATGAAAAACCAATAAGCTGTTAAAAGTTTCAGCTTTATCTGGTAAGAGCTTTCAGATGATTTATAGCGATAGAAGAGCAGAACAATCGATTTGTACGGTGCCTATACAGAACAATAATTACAGGCGATCATAAGTCTCTAGTGCAATGAACTACAGATTTTGTGTCATTCTATATATTCACCATGAACTGGGACATCCATCAAGGTACAGTTTTTGGCCTAAATATACCGATGCTATTAAACAAGACGGTTGTTCAAGCTTAGAAACTGTGACAATAAAATACATTTTACCACAACATAAACAAAAACATGTAACTGATGTCTCTAATTCATGGTACAGAAACAAAACAAAGATATATTACTATCTATGAAGAGGCAAATCCATTGGTATATTAGATCTTTAAATTCATGTTTTCACTATTTACTGAAGCGATTAAAACACATATTAAACTATTTACTGTACACTGTATGTAGTACTTGTTGTTTACCCAATGTATTTTAATGGCATTTATCTCAGAAACAGAATTATGGTTTTTGCTTAGCTGGTCACATGTTGTGAATGACTTGTAAAGTGTTTTATAATCTTCATGTTTTAGAACGAATATGCAATGGATTTTTCCCTTTTCCAATGGACTAATACTGCATGCTGTAGTTATCTCATGAATCGATTTTTCTGCTGTTTCCAATTTGTAGCGCTGCATCTTCAAAGGTTCAAGGCTTCTAGAGCTGAAACTTTGGTTGACCATTCCTTTGGGTATCTAGATAAAGAAAATGTAATAAAATGGAATTTGAAAAATGTGCTAACATATTGGGCAGATCTGGTCACACATAATGATGTGATATCAGAGGTAGTCACTAGGGCTGAGCGATACTATCGTTTTAGCGATATATCGTGATATTTTGAAAGTATTGATATCGCGATATTTTGTTATTAACTATCGTGATACTATGCCTGTACATTACTGTCATTAAAAATCCATTTGTTATGCAGTACTTGGCTAAGAATCCTTGTAAATGATAAAGTCCACCCATCTGGTTTCCTCTGCAGAGAGGTGTGAACACCATAACAACCTCAAAGCATGTGTTACAATAACTGTTACAATAACTGTTACTGTAAACAAGGATGATAGTGGCTAGTTTGCTATCACATATAAGGACTTCCTGCAGGAATGCTGAGCAATGCACTATGTGGCACCAGCTATGATTGACTTATTTGTAAGTATCGTGAACTATTCAGTATTGTGAATAGTGGCTTTAGTATCGATCATGATACTAAAATGGCAGTATTGCTCAGCCCTAGTAGTCACTAGTTGAGGTATCCTATGCCGTTTGATTAGTAATTGATTCTTGGTAGTCTTGGTGTTTCCCCTTATGACACAATCCACATGTCATGGTGATGTAGGCACATGCTTTGAGACGTGACTGTGGTTGTCGCCACAACCACATGGGTGGCTAATTTTGTTCACCACAACTTTGACCTCTGCTTACGTAGTACTAATACAATATCTTCCTATGATAATAACATATTACTTTTAAAACCCTTAAGCCTGCAGCCGTTTTAAAATACTAAAAGTGCATTATTCAGTTAACTTGTTATGCATGCCACTTAAACAAACCCTTATAGTCCTAGGCCTACTACAGCACCGTTTACTCACTGTAAAATAACTCATTGTAAAAATTCGGCTTAATTGTTCCCATCCTTTGTCACATTCAGTGAACCAGAATTCATGTTGTACCTTGAGGCTATAAAAGAACCATCTCTCTGTCTTTCTTGCTTACATAACAATGCATAGCTCAGCTGTACTTTGTCCTATCAAAATTTTCTAGGCACTATTTTGATTGTCATGATTCAGCTGATATAAGTATTGTGATGATTAATAAAATCTGTATTTCTAAGAATACTTCGTGAGATATGCCTGTTTGAAACCAGACATGTAAAATTGTAAAACTTTTGTGTTTGGTGTGTTTTATTATTTCCAATCCAATTTTCTGGGTTATGAGGGTTTAAGGAATTATGTAATCATGTGAATGTCACTTGTGGACACAAGTATATAACAAAATACGGAAGGTAGATTTATGAAAAAATATATATTATGGGTGTTTCATGTAACCTTTTAAATGATAGTGTGTGCATGAAAATACACACAGTCTCTTTCTCTGTATGCTTAAATCGTATGTACATCTACAAAAATGCACACTGCACATTATCATATACAGTACAATAGTACTATATAGTAGGGATCATGCTTTTCAGACCAAAAATTTGCCAAAAACATATTTCTGTGAAACTATTATTGGCGAGCCTTACTTGCTTCAACCAGGTAGAACATACCTGAATACACAGTGGAATGGCAGCCATTTGCATTTGAGTAATTGTACTTGTTTGATTGCACAATTTACGTAGTGGCTGAATTGATTGTATAGGCACTTCTTATACTGTTCTTCATTTGTAATGTGGTGGAACAAAGTAAAATGGCAACAACACTTTCCATTAATTGATAGTAAGGGCACGCTGATGCGGCATGCATTGGTTTGCCAGTCATAAATTAAGGGTGCTCGCTGATATTTGAAGCCATTTAAGCACTAGCCTAGTAACCACATGCGGCTATTGCATACTTGCAGTAAATCGTCACTGAAGTGTTAGCAAAGGATTGTCTGATGGTTCAAGAGTTATACTAGCATGAATTAGTCTAAAAGTAAGTGTTATTTTGCTTGTAGCCAACATGCATTTGTGGCTTGTTTTCTCAAGTGATAGCATATGCTGTTAGTTTGTATTGTAATTGTAGGGGACTATGTTACCAGCTGGAATCACAAGGTGGATATGTTACCAGCTGGAATCACAAGGTGTTACAAGCTGCTGATGTTGGCTTGCCTAGCACAACTTATCCAAAGGCAACCTGGAAACTCCAGGCATAGCAGGAAGCTGTTTCTGTGTGTGAAGAAGAGGAATAAGACCTTCTTAGTGTTTAGAACAGTGTTAAGGGTGCTAGCGCCTTTTTGAAGCCACACAAATGCTGTTTTTTACCTTTGATACAGGCAAAAAGGAAGCTGTCTTGTTATGTGTGATAAATCCAGCTGGAACATCATCACTACCTAAGAACAGGTGTACAATACAAATATAACTTAAAGGCAGGAAGAAAGTGTGTTGGCTACAAATCAGCTTGTGTCTCGACTTGTGTTTGCACATATCTTCAAAACTAGCACTAACTTTCAGGCTAATTCACTCTATTGTCACTCTTGGACACCCAGACGATCATTTTTGTTATGGTTTTCAAACGAAACAGGCTGTTTCTTGGCCAATTCCTTTGGCACAAAACACGGCTGCCTAACACTAATATTGCCAATTATGATGTAACAGCCGTATGTGGTTATGTGGGTTGTCCCTTGAATGGCTTCAAAAACCGCTAGCACCCTTAATGACATGTTATTTTGAAAAGTTAGTGATTGCAGTTAATAAGAATTTGTGTGGTTATTAAATCAATAATGTTGGGCGTATGTTATCTTTACACATGTTTACTAAAAATATAACCAGTTTTTGAGTGATATTCGACAAGGCTTCAAATTTTGTAGGTAGATTCGCTGATAAATTCTCTAGAGGTCTATGTTTAGATTTTGTGTGTAGTCGTATGGCTTCACGAGTTACGACGATGTGAACACAAGGTTTTGAATGGTAGAACACACTTTTAATGCTAACTTGAGTTCTACGTAAGCTATGTATTAATACTAAACAGAGTTGTGAGTTATAAGCTGAAATTTGTTCAGTATGGTTTCTAGTGTGCCGCTGTAAAAAAAGAAGGACTAGTTTTGATTTAAAGCGCTTCTTAAAGAATCTCGCGTAGTTATAAAATGGTATAGACTAGCAGAATTCTGTTTGGTTTGTGTTGAAGAGAAAGGGAAGAACTTCCAATGTAAGTAGCTTATAGATTCATTTTATACATTGTGTGAGTACAAGAAACAGTACAAAAAAATGCATGTTGTATGGCTTCAAATAGCCGTGAGCACCCTTAATTATGGTACAAAAAGTCAAAAATTAAGTGTAAAGAAAATCAGAAATTTTGTATTTAAGTAGGGATCGTAGAAATAAAATGCAAAGGAGGTCATCTACACCTGCAACTAGAAGGGACATTTCATTCCTATTTCAGTCGTATACTGAAGTAGGAATGAAATTTCCACTAGTATAGCTGATGACCTCTCTTGTGTGTCCTTGCATTTTATTTCTCTGATCACTACTCAAATAGGGATCATACATGTTTTTCCTACACTTGTTTCATAATGATCAACACTTTCATAATTCTTAGCTATACTTGGGTGTGCAATGGTGTGATAGTATGTTGATTGTGTGTTTAATTGTGGTAACATGTATGAATGCTATAATTAAAATGATTTAACTGTCTCTCCATTATGCTATATACCACTTTAGCGTGGGCGTTCAAAGGCGCCGCTCGGTGTTTAACTCGCATATTGCCTGGGAAATATCATGGGAAAGCGGTTTGCCAATGACTTTGTTACCCAGCCAGTTCAAAGAATCGATGCGCTTTGACTCGTTATGTTGAGCAACATAGAGCTTTGTATTGTAGGACTTGTTTTTGTAGAGGTTGCTAAGCTTAGTACATAGGCTAAGATAGAGTAGTTGGTTGTTACTAAAGGATAATGAAGGCACAAAATAATTGTTTGGGCGATTGTGGATGCGTATTTCTACCCAGCCTTTGAACAGACCACGGAACAGCAAAGCTACTACTGCTACGTTGAAATAGGTTAGTAACTTACAATATAAACTCCATCCCACAATCGCAAGTTTTCTAACATTGTGTGTTGAAGCATAGTAACGTATTAACGACGTTTTAACGTATGGAAAACGTTTTGATGGCTATTAGCCCACGCTATTGAAACCACAATCGATCTTCAGATGCTACTGTATAAAACAAATGGGATGAGTTCTTGTTAGTTCTTTCACCTATTAGGTGAGTGCGCCCCAAGTGATATATATCACTTGTACCATGGCTGCTTGGGATTTTGCTGACATATACACCCGCAGCCCTCGGGCTTTGGGTGTATATATCAGCAAAATCCCTCGCAGCCATGGTATAACTACAGTGTGAACTAAACTCCAGAGTGCTGTATACTCAGTTCTCAATAATCATCAAGAACCAAAAAAAAAAAAGGTGATAAGACAGCATGTTGCCATTCCTGTAGTTGTAATATTGGCAGATAAGCTAATCTTATTTACAACAAACTGTGCCTGCCAACTTGATATTAGTGTTTATAAACATGACACAATGATCTGTATGGTGTTGTGTTTGTATAAGAAACAGTAAATGTCACACTACTGAACAAATATATATTACTGTGTGTGGTATTTGTGTTCTTAGGAATACTGTATGGTGATTGTGTTTTCCAGCACATATTTCTTGTTAAGAACGTGGGTAGTGGTCAAGACGTTTAGTGTCTATTAGACTTTATGGTATTATGAGTTTCTTGAGAAACAATGCACACTCTGTGACTAAAGCATTCATCTGTAACTGGTTACTATAATCAACTGGGTGACTGTATTGGTATAAGTAGTTATAAATCATTGATCTTTGTCTTTCCTTTTCTCGTGGGCCTGTTGCTCATCCATGACTTTATGCAGGTAACCAGATGCCATTTGTGGTAGGCATAGAACATCAATTTCCCTCACTAAAATTTGAGGATTGTATACTTGGAGAGCCACTGTCATGTGTGTGTGTGTGTGTCTCTGTGTGTGTGTGTGTGTGTGTGTCTGTGTGTGTGTGTGTGTGTGTGTGTGTGTGTGTGTGTGTGTGTGTGTGTGTGTGTGTGTGTGTGTGTGTGTGTGTGTGTGTGTGTGTGTAGCGTGTACATTATGTGTATAGTGCGTGGGTGGGTGTGTGTGTGTGTGAGAGAGAGAGAGAGGCTGTATGTTGGCCTCTATCCTCCACATGCACACCATACTACACATCACAACACACACACATGACGCAGGTGGCTTTGAATTAAGAAAGTATAATGCTGCACTATCACTGACAGTTTTATACTCATGCAGATGGGATGAATACAAAACTGTTGGTGATCTTGTTCTTCTCATCCTGTTACTTGTCACTGATTTTTCTCCCACAGCAAACACAATGAGTTGGACAAGGATCCAGAAAAACTGTCTGTTGTGTTGAGGATCAAATGTTCTCAAACAAGTCAAGGTATGTCTACCAGCTCTCTTATTTTAATGCTTGTAAGTATAGCAGCGAGTGCAGCGTTACAGTTAACAAAGAGAAATGCTTTCCAATGCACACACTTTTTGGTATCAAGGCTGCGTATTTGGAAAAAAACTATATTTTGTGCAACAAGAGTTCAAACAATTAATTATGAAGTCATGCCTTTAAAAAGACGAAAACAACCTATCCATGGTAATATTGTTACCTTCAGCATTGTCAACCAGGTTTATCTATCCTGGATGGACATCCTTTGTTTACCAGTGTACATCTCACCAACACAATTATGTTTGTCATAAATATTTGTATGTAATACGTACATGTAGAAAGATACCAATATACACCAGACTTTTCTGGCTACATATATTTAATCAATGGCTAACACAGTACAAGTCCAACATATGTGTACATTACATACTACATGAGATTTGCTTAATTTAACTGACACCACATACAATAAAATGTTTACAGGGTCATTGTAACATGTGGCCATTCAAGGAGTCAGTTAAAGAAGACGAGCATCCAGATTATTACAAGATTATCTGACATCCCATAGGTAAGTTGTCATATAAGGTGTGATACTTCTATACACTTTTCTTATTTGGTTACTCTGTGCAAATTTGGTTAACTGCTTCAAAACAATACTTTTATGGACCAGTGGTTAAAATTAAAGTGGCTGTAAACATAATACCACTTGTACATATATGCATATTTTCTACCAGGTATAAGGCTATAGACTTATATGCTTATAATAATTACGTAGTTATTATTATATATATGAGCTTATGGGGTATTTCCTTGGTTTCCCCTGCTTTGCAAAACATAAATGTATGTATCTGTATATGTACACAAGTATAATGAACTTTATAATATTATTGTTTAGTAACAATTATACAAGTGTAAGTTTACTAATGTAATAAGACGCTGCAGGTATTGTGTTAATGCCTTTGTGATATATACAATTGTTTTACTACACAGATTTACACACTGTTTCAGAGAGACTCAAATCAGGATATTACTCGGAGATTGTCGTATGTACAATGAAAAATCATCAGACTATTACAAGTATGCCAACGCTGTAGAGAGGTTCTTCATCAACAAGATGAAAGAAGTTGGAGCAATAGTAGACATGACCTGATCATCTGTATTATTTTTATATCACTATTCATGAGTTTGACATTATATGAGCTTTCTGCTATGTTCATATTTTTAATGCTACAAAGATACAACATATACATGAAACACAATGCATCTATACTATAAAAGCATTGTGTTGTGTGCAACAAACCCATTGTTTGATCAATGCATATTGTGAGCCTTACACCTGGTTATACATAGACTACATGCAGTTATAGGATTTGTTTGCAAAGAGCCTACATAGCTGTCAAGAACAGTGAGTCAAAACTGTTGTACAAATTATACCTGCATGACTTCGTAGTCTAAGCTGGTTTACTGTGATGTGTTTCTGTTATTGCCTGTTTAGTCTTGCTCCTAGACCACAAAGGGCTAGTCTATAATAATACCCACAGAACAATGACTTGTTATGATTATCAATGCATTTCTACTGTATTGAGAAATAGTCACTATATACGAGCACTATCATCTATATCATATTTGGAAATTCTAGAATGGAGACAGGCTAAACTATAGTTTCCATCTTTAAAGGATGAACTATAACCCATTTACCAATTCCTAATGAATGCACAGCAAAGTGAAATGTACAAAATAGTCATTCAGCTTCTCAGTTACATTTAAGGCCAATATAATGTCTATCTATTAGATTATGTCATCTGATGACACATTTCACTGTAATTATATGACATGTAAATAATTAATGAACAGAAATTCACACCTTTTCTAATGTGTATATAAGTAGCTATACTGTGGCCTAATTGTAAAAATGCCACACAATGTAACATACACCAGAATGCTCTGCTAGCTGTGTCTTGGAATGCCACTGGCTTGCTGGAACATGAGACTAAAGATAATGGACAGTTGCATGTTCCATACATGTATATAGTGTGCATGTCAGGACATTCCTATAATAATAATAATATAAGGCTGGAGACTGCAATCTGTGTAGTCATTAATAGTTTGCGGTCTCATTGGCAGTAAAAGTAGTGGCCTTTAAGCAGAGTCATGATAGTGGACATGCATATAAGATGCTGGTCAGGCCACTGATAAGGTACAGAGGAGGCCACTACCTTTGCATGCGTAATGTGGAGATGGCTCACTAGTTGAACAAAAGTTTATTATTGCTTATACAAAAAAAATGTGTAAGTATAACATTGTTAATATAACTTAACCATTATAAAAACCAGTGTATGAGTAGGAGGATACCATACAGGGAATTTAGCTTATCATCCATTCATGGTGAATTTTTGTCTTTTTGCCTTTATATAGCCAGATTTAAACACAGAAGTGCTTTAGAATGAAAACAATACCATTTTGCACATTATTGACATACAGCCTCAGTGTAGTTTACTGTTGAGAATAATTTGCCCATAGATAGTACTACAAGCACTGCACATAATTGTGAAAAAACTACATTTTATAGTAGTGATGCGCATATGCACCAATAAGAGATTTTGCTGATTAATATAATCGATTGCTGATCCAATGTTTATGTTTACCAAAATTTCACACGTATTTTGTAAAACTACCATTTTAGTTTTATGAAAACTAGCATAAGCGTCAGTAAAATTAGTCAGCTGAATAATCTGCTAATAATTATACTGATACCAATATTGCAGAAATTTGGCTGATAAACTGATTTCTGATTATTTACCAATTAATCATTGCATCACTAATTATTTACAGAGTATACACAAGAGTTACTATAATACCATTAATAGACCACTCAAACTAGACTAGCTACAATTAGCTACATGTATGAGCCTGTAATATGCAATACAAGAGAGTGTGCGCGTGGTATACAAAATGATACTGCTCATATTTTATGGCTAATCACTTAGTGGTTAAAAAAAGTGTTCAAAAAATTATGTGAGTCCATTATTATAATATTATTATGCATGTTTAAAGCCGACATGTTGGTTAACATAGAGTTTGGTATTCATTTACTTAATATGTATACAACAACAAACACAATTCAAATAAAAACAATTAAACACAGCACACAATAACAGGTAAAAATGTTACAGTATTGCAATACCCAGTTCCTTACGGAGCCACAACAACACAGCCACAGTGACGAAAATAACATTTAATGGTACCATGATATATTCCAAGAGGAGTGGATTTGACTCAGCTGACATAACACTGATGGTTACTGGTGATGAACTAATGTCTGATGTTTTCCTGTCATGACAAGTTTGACAACACCGTAATATGATATAGTTCACATTATTGTACAATACATTGTAGTAACCATAGATACGTATGCATATGTTACTCTATTATGTATATTTGACTTGCTATAAGAAAGATCAGCTAGATAGGTGATGTTTTGCTAATTTGAATGTACATTAGTCACGGCAACTTCCAAGCCAGTAGGGTTTAATGTTTAAGGATATTAAATTAATTTTGTACATCATGGCGGCAACAACAACATGGGACAGTTCCACAGATTTTTAAAAGGTTTTCTAGTTGCAATAGATCTCAGATGCAGCATGACGGGTACAAGTTCTGGTCTCTGACAAAATTTTAATGTTGCAAAGGAAATCTAGATGTCGAATTCGAAAATGGTGCACTACACTCAGGTGCTTCCTATTGAAGACTGACAAGCTGCTATGATATATTTTTACCACTTTTTTTTAAGTTTGCACGGTTACATATATTGCTCACAAAACTTTATATACCTCTCCCAATTGCAATGTACCAAGCACCCCCACCCAGGTGTAATGTCAATGATATATGTGACCGAATTTGACAAAATCAGGCTTCCACACACATCCAGTTTTATGACTTTGAGAGATCAAGGAATATTCCATCAACTTCAAATTTTAACCTGTAGTTTTGTAATGTTATAGAAACATTGTGTGAAAATTTCAGGTCAGCAGCATGCTGGTAGACCATTTGGTCAAAGTCAAGGATGTGTGTCAGCGTTGAAACCGGGTCGGGTCATCCGGGTCACATTTCTCCGGGTCATCCGGGTCTGACCCGGTTTACAATTTATCCGGGTCTGACCCGGATTGGACCACGTGAGAAACGAAATTGTTCGTTTGACGACGCGGAAACTTATAAACGCTATCGCGTAGCTCTTTCGTGAGCCACGCCCACTTATCGCATTACCAACATACGCTCAGCCACGCCCATTTGTTAGTAAGTGTAGTATGTAGCACAAAACTGAGGGTATCTATGGTGAGGGGTAGCTATTGTCAGTATGTGAAGACCTTTTTTTTTTTTTTTTTTGGTCTTCAACCTACAGCTAGGCTGAATTTGCAATATTTACTCAACACGAATCGAACACTCAAAATGTAGACTCGTTCGCTCGCTCGAGACTAGCCGAAACACGTCTCGGCTTTAATTAATCCGGGTCAAATCCGGGTCAGACCTAGTCTCGCGCAGCCAGACCACTATTTCTTCCCACGGCGCTTATCGATTAAAGATTATAAGCGCCTGTCCTATTTCGAGCAGGCGCTTATAATCTCTAATCGATAAGCGCCGTGGGAAGAAATAGTGGTCTGGCTGCGCGAGACTAGGTCAGACCCGGATAGCGGTCATCCGGGCCAGCAGTAGTGACCCGGTTTCAACGTTGATGTGTGTAGAAGCCTGGTTTTGTCAAATTTGGTCACATATATTATACTTTTACATGGTGCACATGGGTGATAACAAATCTCAAAGGGATAGCCTAGAAAACCCTTAAAACCACCCAGCCTGTGTAACTGGCCTGCACAACAAAAAAAGATGAGACTTTGAGTGGCTATAGCTATAATGGAGATTCACCACCGTGGCAAGTTTCATGGCCAGAAATAATGTTTGCATCATATTGATTAAATACCCTGACAATGTTGCAGGCATAATTAATCTGTACCTTAATTGTGATTGGCATAATGAATACATATTTTGTCATAATGAACTTGTAGTACATACCTAGGAGACTTCTTTGGTGAAAATAGTGCTGGGAGAGTATTGCCTGGTATGGCAGAACCAAAGTAGGTACAGAAGATACCACACAGACTGGTCACTACTGCAATAATGACAGTATACGTCAGTCCCAGTATACCTGTTGGGGTGAGAGAACAACTAAGTAATTATATGGAAACAATAATATAATATATCATACTGAGGATTGCACGTGGCTTTAAAACTATATAGAAATTGGACCAGTGATGTCATTGTTCACAACTGATCATGAGTAGATTTCTGGTTGGCACAACAGTGCAGTAAAATTAATTATATGATCAGCTATGAAATTTTCTCCTTGCTTTCTAGAAATTTTGAACCACATAATATTAACTTCTGGTGTTTTCGCAGTTTACTATATAATTATATTATCCTCAATTGACATGCAGTAGTAGCTTCAACATCTTATGTATATAGCTACAAACCTTAACTATAAAAGGAAACACATTCATATGAAAGCCATGCATTGACTTCATGTCTGATGATATAATGATGATTACTCATTATATCATCATAAAAAATAACTTAACAATCACTAAGATTTTCAAAAAGAGATGTATGCACATATAAGGCAAAACAAGCTCTTTTCACCTTATATGGACAGTTGAGCATAAAGAATGTCATGCTACATATAGTGCAAACAAGATTACAAATTGGTTTCAATTATGCTAGCTGTGTGTATATATGGGCTGTACATGCTATTTATTCCATCAAGCTTTATTTTCTAATTTTATGATTTATTCTTTGCACGTATGTGCGTACAAGCATGCACGCACGTACACATGCACACACATACAATCACACATAAAACAAAGCAAACAGAATAGTATTGTTATTATCTGCTTTATTAGTTGGGCACTGGCATCGGAGAGGGTGAACACACTGAGCAGGCTGATGAGATGTATACTACATAGCTAACGCCAGGTACCTATTGATGTTACAGCTATGTGCTTGGGCTGCTTCCCCAATTGATACCAGGCTCCCAGAACCCCATTTAAACAGCTGGGTAGACAGGAGCAATGTGAGTAAACGTTAAGGAAACAAACAACACATAATAACAACTGGGAATAATTGGGCATCAAACCTGAAACCTTTTGATTACCAGGTCGATGCTCTAGCTGCTTGGCAATGCTACTTACACACACACACACACACACACACACACACACACACACACACACACACACACACACACACACACACACACACACACACACACACACACACACACACACACACACACACACACACACACACACACACACACACACACACACACACACACACACACACACACACACACACACACACATCCATCCATATACATTTACAACTCATCAGTACTAAAACAACAGACCTATCTGTTTGTACAAGTCATAAAGCCATAGAACTTTGTTCCCAGGATACTATATATATATATATATATATATACTGTGATTTGAAACCTCATGGCCTTCAACTTTTGTCACAGAATAGTTTTGCGTACTCTATGTGTCATCAAGTACACACAACTCAGGGATACTGTGCCATACAATCCTTTACAGCTTAAAAATAATCTTCAAAACAAAGCCTATGGATTGGGGGTTCAGACCAAGGCTCTATATAATCATCAAGTCTGTAAAAAAGTGCGAGGCAAGGTATCTATATCTAACTGCTAGAAACAAGCTTACCCAGAGTTGTTTCTTCAACCACAAAGTCAGGATCTGTCATATTCCAAACTGTGTAGCGTTTACCTTGAGGAAGAGTCACATTCACTGCAAAATGAAATTTACGCATGTCACAGGCTATACGCCAATCAATGGTCAGTAGCTACATGTACATGTATACATCCAACACATCACTAGCTGTGTACATATTATGTAGCTATGTAACTAGTGGCTACCTTGTAAAGTTAACATATGCATGAATGACTACAACTACTAATCACGTTTGTACTGCAATTTGATCTGACTAGCATTAAATGTCAGCATGACCATCTGTATGGCTAGTACAACAAGCATCATGACAACTAACTTATTGGCGGATATTAATATAGTGTGCAAATAAGAGTACAGTTGTATACTGTATCCATACATCATTCCTAGTAACCGGACGTGTGGGTGTGGCTGTACCTTTTGCAACAACATATTGGGATGGACAAGGTTTCCAATAAAAAGTGGTGCCCACAGCTAGCGCTACTAATGAAAACAAAAGCGCCCACACTACACACTTCTTTAATGGCAGGAATAAGTCCTCTGATTTTGCCAGCTCAGCGTTTTGGTTGTAAAGCGGAATTTCTGCTTCGTCAAGTATTTCCGGTTCGCAAAGGCTGTCATCATCACCATTATCCGGGTTTTCGTGATACTGTAATGGTCCCCTGTAAATCATCTCTCTGAAATAGAACTTGAGCAACTTTGAATATCAATCCGGGGAAATACCCTCCAGTAATTATGTAAATAGTGTAAACATATAGGCTGCAGTATTAATGACGACGGTGGAACAACTGTCTCTGGCTCTAGTCAGGGAATTTCTGAACAGGAAGGTCAGACTGCGTCACATTAGTACTTCTATGTTCTTTACTAAGATGCATAAGTACGATTTTGGTGTGCTTTAATAAGAATTGTACCAGTTGCAGGATTGCAGACCAGTAAACTGCTATTCACTAGCTTGCAGTGTGCACCTATATCAGTGTTAGCCCTTTTCACCCAGTACGGGCTATGTGGGGCATAGGTTTGACATTTTGCAAAAGCAATAGTCCCACTTCTGAGGCATAGAGGTTGTCTAATCCCCTACCAATTCCCCAGTCTGGCGCAGCCTTTTTTAGACGCTTCTAAGTGGGTCTGGTCTGTCTAGCATTAAGGACTTATGCCAACATTATTAAAAACTGGTGTGTCCAATCAAATCACAGTATCGCCAATTAACTACATGGTTGCTGAATGGTGCAAGTATGTAACTAGGACTACAGGGTTGAAATGTAAGCTCCACACAGCCTAAACATCGATCACCCATAGAAAGTTAGTCATTGAAATCACAAGGCATCACTTGTGAAGATTCTCCAATATTTGTGATCTTATTGTGGTTGTCAGTGTGAGCATTCCTAGATGCAAGTTGAATGTCAGACAGAACACTGAGACCTTTTATTTGGGGTGCCTATAGGTGCCTATAAAAGGGTCAGCTGTGCCAGACTAACTATTCCACACCACGGTTGTCAGTTGACTCCTGTCACGTGTACAAGCTTGTGTGGGCTGTACTGTCTGTGCATGAACCTGTCCTTGTAAGTTGTCGTAACTGCACGATTTGATCAATCTGGAGATACACCAGACCCTTTTCCCCATCCTACTCCCCCACACATACACCCACAAATTTATGCACAAAAATGATCTGGTTGTGAGGCTAAATTCTCTACGCCAACACAAACAAATCCCTACTGTCTACCGGTGTCTCACCTGGTGGGGAATGAAATTGATAGGTACATAGTTAGACCACAAATTTAATTATTAGTTTCTCGTCCAAAATACTGATGTGGGTAGGTGGATTATTTTATATGCTAGCTAGATAGTACATAGCTCACCTGACCAAGAATGCACCTTTGCTAGCTTTTTAATCAGCCAACAATAGTACAATCATTGTTAACAGTGATGCAGGTGGGGTTGAGCTAATTATTAAGTGTATGTGGCCTAATGGATGCATTAGGTTCTTATATTTTGGAACCTGTCTTGTCTAAAATGATCTAGATAGAGCCACAGATAGTGTGTGTAATACATTACCATGTAATATCACTATAATTTTATAGGGCCTGAAAGCTACCTTAGCTAGCATGGATGCCGAGTGCCCTAGGACTGCAGAAAGGTAAGATGTTGATAATGTATAGATGTTGAAAGAAGCCGTCTACCTATGTGTATACTATTTGAATACACTTGTATGCTTTTATTTGTTGTGCTTTTCTGTATTGGTTACAATAACTGCCTGCCGTATTTGTATCACTGACGGTACATTACTGCATAGTCTGCATATCCACACTTTTAGTGTAATCCAAAAATACTATTAAAAGTACAAGTTTACTTATTGAGAAGTAGACACTGACAAAATAAACAAGTTTTGTATATCTTGAAAGTTGTTTTAAGTGATTTACAAAGTTTACACATGTGAAAAATAAATAGTTATAGCTAGCTACAGTTAGGCAGTTTCTGTACGTTTACATTACGTGTACAAGTATGTAGTTCAGTTAAAAAAATAGCCCACAAATAAGTGATATGATACTCTATGCATGTTTGTCACATTTTTTGTTATGTTAGTATAACTATCAGACCCATATCACTGACTACATAGTTACAACTTTTAGAAAAACACATGGTAAACAACATATCAAAATCTTGTTTACAAGACAGGTTGATACATTTGAGCACCACAATATTATGAGTAATTTCTCTCCAAGCCACACCTCTCTGTGCATTTAAAACTACACAGAAAAGCATGTAATTTCTTCGTTGTGTCTGACAATGTGTAGTTATTGCATAGGGTATTAGAATATACTGTGCCACACCATACTTTGTGTATAAGCGAAGTTGAAATACATAGGCCATGTAAACTACATGTCAAGTATGCAAAAGCATATACATGTGACCTTTGTTTTGATTTGTAGCATCAGCAGCAGAACAGTACTATGTAAAGAAATACATTTGGAGCATTTAATGAAGAAGAATAAGGTGTGTGCCACCTGTGTATATAGTGTGTAATGAGATGATTTACATTATCGAAAGAAGAACTGATTTCATATTTACAACTTTTTGGGAAGTCCTCAAATTGAATTTCACACTTATACAACTTTTTATATGAAACAGCAGCTCCTTGTAATTAGTGGTATTGAAACAGTGAAATTAATGAACTTTATTGTTTGTTTAGGATCACTCATCTCCCTTCAAAACCATCATTGAGGTGATTGTAAGGTATTTTGTGGAGAGGGGGAAAAATACCACAAGCGAAGTGAATGTAGTTTCAGTTGAGAGATCATCGCTTAATGAAACTCCAACCCAGGAAGAAGAGACCACTATTAAATCTGGTTTAACTACTAATCAGACTTTGGTTGATAATAAACTAATCCACTTAACATCCACCACCACAAGTCACGTACCAAGTTTAGGTGCTGTTTACGATAGCTTGTTACAAGAAGACACTGATAAACCAGTGGCTACTGAATCTATATCTGACCAAACAATACATGATAGTTATCAACCTTTAGAGAAATCTCCAGCAACTAATTCTAGCAAGGCATTAGCTACAACTTCAGCCCGTCATATTAGCAGATCCAGAGATGTGATGGTAACTCATACAGCACAGCCAGTTATTGTTACTGGCAGTAAGAACAAGAAAACTAAACCGTTACGTGTTTCCCACAAGATAAAGGACAGGTATGGAACAACAACTCCACATTCTCCTGTGAAGACAACAACAAGCATTCCAGCAACTAGTGAACCTGTTTTGACATTTGGTGAACAAAATAGGGAGGATGTCGAGTCAGCAGGTGTTCATAGCCACAGTGTAGTAAACACAGTTGTTCAACAAGTGAGGCATGCTGTGTAAACATGTTAGGAGTGCATGTGTGTATCATGGCTGAAAGTGAATAACAAACCTACAAATAGTGCTTTAGACAGTCAATATAGTTGTTTGTAAAATTGTGCATCTTAGTTAGACCACTTCTACTTGACTAGTTATTTCACAGATGAAAATATCAAGAGTATAGGGTTGGTACGTATGTAGCTCAGAAAAAAATCTAAATACAGTTCAAAGGAAGGGGCATGGTCTCCACAAAACAACAGCTCATTTGTAGCCATAGTGTGCTTTTAAGCTAGGGTTCAAGGTGGTAGACAGTATTAGAAGAACATACATACATGTGCATTCGCACGTACACACACATAGACTTGACTTGAATTGAGCAATGACCACCATCTCATGGTGATGTATTTCTGCTTTGTACCAGATGGAATTAATTATCAAATTCAATACACACTACACACACATGTGCCTGCACACACATACACTACACTAAACACACAGTGAGCAAACACAAGTAAATGTAAAATGATTATTCATAATCCCTTGATCATTGCAGAATGCATGCATCCATAACACTGCCATCTGCTCCATAGTAAATATAATACTAGAATTAGGGTGTTTAGCATATAAGAGACTTTAGAAAATTAACCTTCTTATTGATGATTAAGAATAAAACTGATGTAACTAATTGCGCAAATAATTTATCCTTGCCAACAAAGCATTAGTCATGTAGTGGGTAAGTTTGAGGGAAAACTGCTTTGTTAAATCACAATGCTTGAGGTAAAAAGTGTGATAAAAACACTGAAGGAGTATTATATGCTATTTCCCATTGTGCAATGCTAGTTCTATTTTCTTTGCTTTATATGTGTGATCTAGTTTGGGGAGAATTATTGATGTATATACACACATTAGTAGATTGTTAATTTATAAATCCAGTATAGCTTAGCAAGATCAAAGGCTATGAGTTTGAAATTTCACGTGAATGTAGCCAACCATAGTCTTTGACCCATAGCAAGCTAGCTACTGACACCTTTTTTTCATGGCAGTATCTGTAGCACAGGCACATCACCATGGGTGGTGGGTGGGCAATTGCTATTTCAGTAGAAAATGGCTGAGCAGGTCATATGGAGTCTCCAACCTAAATTCTAGGCTCTAAAGACTAGACTACCTATGCCACTCGAAGTAAAAGAAATACGTCTAGGCAACTGTCCAATGCTTCTAGTTGTGTGTTCTAGCTGATCAGTGGCAGTGTATTGGTTAGTGTATTGATGTGGCTATTCATTCATGGTGAAAAGTCAAGTTCAGTGGTATGTGTGTAGATCAAGGATTTAAAAAAAATTGGTCACATATGTATACAGCGCTTGCTATGCACCATCTTACAGCTTTGGACCATGCATTAGTAGACTATAAGTTGACAGAACACTTAGCACCTTATAATCTTTATTGCATTCTTAGACTCTGATGCAAAACTAAACTCTAATGTTTATACAGTGATTAAAACTTATTAAGTACGATGGTGTTATAAACATACACATTTTCTGTAGCGTGCCGGCATGGAATTATCATTGGAAGATGTTGATGATGATGATATTCAGCACCTCTCGACTGTGACCACGGGTATGAACGGGACTACACCATTTCCATTGATAACACCTTTGCATTTCCTGTGTATCATTCTTTTCTATTGTTATCATTGTTTACTTCCTCAATGATGTGCATTTCCAAGATGTTTGCATGTTTACAGCGTCTTTGGGACTTTCACGGGAATTATTGACATCATCAGAAGGAAAGTTGATCTCAAAGGAAACAGTAAAGCAGCTAAGAAAGCTGCTGTTTGGGTCATCAAAGGGGACTTTCAATGACGAATGGATCAGGCAAAACTTTGTCTTTTCTTCAGTACCGGGCTTAGAATATGGTTTAGTCCAGCATAAGGTACGCAATGATATGAAGTGAAACCTGCCTTAATTAGCAGCCACCTTTTATAAAGCCCAACTTAAGTGAAGAACCTATTCTCTAAAAAGTTGGCCAAAGGCGACTGGCTTAGACAGGTTCCACTGCATTATGCATAAATCCATATAAGCATAATATTAGCATAAACATAATTCTAGTATGCGTACTTGATTATGTTTAATTGAAACACTTGTAGGGAGGTCCCTGTGGAGTACTAGCAACAGTACAGGCCTTCGTTCTGAAGCACTTGATGTTTGAAGGAACTACTTCTTCAATGTATGTACCTACCACCTATACATTGTAGGTAGTAAGTACTGTTATTTAGAGCAATTTATTAACACTGCTACTGATTAATAGTAGACAGCTCACAGAAAGGTGATAAACATTCTGTATATATGTATAGCAATACTTAAACTTGGAAACTAAAGTTTTGGAATTTTACATCGATATTCTAAATCAACATAATCCTTATCACACATTCAACTACACCTGTACAATCTGCAAGAATGTAAATACCACAAACACATTTGTAATTTTTCAAAGAAAGGAAATGCAAAGTATACATAAACAAATTTTAAAAGTAGGATGTCTGTTTTCATTGTCCTGTTTACGAATTAATGTCAGAAGACCCAAAAAAACACCTAAATGTTTACCCAATGAGATGACAGCTGAGCATATTACTGGAGCTGAGTTACTATACCTCCAGACTGATTAAGCACCAAATAAAAAATATTTCCTCAACTATAATGCATGAATATAACCCTTGTACATATTCTTATCTATGACAATACAGTCTTACCTAGTAAAGCACCTAATGTGCCAAATTTTCAGTATACTGGTGGACCTTCAGCACACTATTAATCTGTTCATATGCAAATAATGTAGTAATGGTACTCTGCAAACTGTTGTAATTTTGTGTACTGTAAAGCATTGAATAAAGACATAAATTTGTAAATCACAATTTGACTTAAATTTGTTCTGTGTTGCTCTGTGGCTATTTTTCCTGTTGTATAAATTTTAAACAAAAAATTATATGTATACACTGAACTCACAGGGCTGATAAAAATGGTGCACTGATCAATGCTATGGTTGATGTACTGTGGAAGGCTAGATCACATGATTGTGTTAACTTAGCACTGTAAGTGTCTATGAGAATTTGAGACTTTTAATTGTTACTTTTGTAATATTTATGTTCATATTTGTGTTGACACTTCACCTAGACCTGACATCAAAAGTTCATCTGGGCTAACTGGAGATACATTAGATGAGGTGTGTATATATTATTTACCAGTAATACAGTTATGGTGTGTAATTTTATGCAGTTGGTACTTCACGAAAGAAGAAACGTTTCCGAGTTAAAAGGCCTTCTTCAAGCAAGCCTGCCCTTTGTAAGTTTAATGACCGTATAAGTTGCCCTTGACCTTATATCACAATTTTACCTTTATCAATCACCCTTGACACATTAAGATCACAATTAAATGATTATGGTATCAGTAGGTATATGTGATCTATCACTTCCTGTATGTCCGCTTATAGTTACAATTACCAGTGATTATTCATTAACCTTTTCTTTTAGTCATAACTTTGTATTAGTTCACAGGTCATTCTGGCTGTATTCTCCTGCTGACATCAGTGATATTGACAAAGGGAATACGATGGTGAGATTTAGCATGTCTGTGTTGTACCTTCAAATGTAGCTTAACCAGATACTCTGTGTGTAAGTTGATTTACATAACCAGAGGAGGTGGGTGTTCAGTTCTTTGTTTTTTCCTTTCCATATATGTGATTGTCCTTTGTTTATATGGCAGCATTCTCTGAATGCTGGTGGTTTGTTTTGTTTATGTGATTGTCTGACAACATTTAGCCAATGTTGTCAAACAATGAAACCTTAAAACAGACAAGTTGGTCACTGCACACATTCCATCACAGCATTGTTAATGAAATGGATGAACCTACCAACAAACTGATAGGCCACCACAGTTATTGTACACAAGTTAGTGAGTTTGTACACACCTAAGACCTCCCTTTGCCATGATTAATGGTCCCATTATCTCCTACAGGATCTGGTGAATTTGTTTTTGATTGGCAAAGCTGTCTCTAACACTCATGATGGAGTGATCACTCTAGGGACTGGCAACGACAGTGTTAGTATAATTATTATTTGAAATGTTTGTCATGTTTGTTTGTGTATACAGATGCAGCTCAAGGGTTTAGACTGCCAGAGTGAAATTGGCTTTCTTAGCCTATTTGAATACTATAAGAGTTGTACTGTAAGTCCATCCATGCATGTGTAGAGACTATGTTGCACACTTATACGAGTGTACAGTGCTGGACTAGATTAATATTTATCAGGTAGCAAGCCAGAGGGATATAACAACAAATGGGATGAATTTACATTGTTACTTACATATCATCTTCATGTATTCAGCTCAGTGGTACTAGGCCTCCTTCACTTTGTCCTTGCATGCTTTCTTCCAAATGCTCAATATGTATACATATAGCATAGTTTGTAAATGATGTGTTATTTTGTATATACTGCATAGTGACGTTGCTTTAACAAGCATAAGCTCGCCTCCAAATGTATTGACCTTTTTGCGTTTTTGTCATATTAAGAAAATGGTACTAATCACAGTGAGGTTAGTTCAAGTGCATGATTATAAGCTATCCCACCATATTTGTACTTGTGTGGCCAAAAGTTACCCTTGTGGTTTGAAAACCCTGAGCTGTAGTAGATGTGGAATGTCAACCTGTTTCATGTGACTTTGTATGTAATGTTCTATTTTTACAGGTAGGTGTTAACTACAAGCAGCCAAGATACCCAATATGGGTTGTGTGTAGTGAGAGTCACTTTAGTGTTCTTTTTAACTCCAGTAAAGATTTCTTTATCAGGTACAGATCAATGCAAAGTTTAGAATCGATAAAATCAGTAGAGGCTCATAATAATTTTACCATAATCAGAAATTGTTTGTAATGGGCTGTAACCAGCAGATTATTAGCCTATTCTGCTGCATTACTGCTACAAGCAGTTTGAACCCTTGTCTGATTAGCTGCGTGATCTTGACTTGTGCCATGTCACAACCACTTTACAAGAATAATTTGTAGAGCCTTATGATTAGGTATCAGTTAACTGTCAGAGCAAATAATAATTATATTGGATAAGTAATTGGTACAACTCTAATACCAAATTCATACACAAACTCCATGAACTGAGATCCTCATGGCAGGTCTCTATAGCTGTCTATGGCCCCAACACCTCATAACTGTGTGATTGATGTTACTGGTGATATGCTGTATGTTATACATGAATGAATATGACTTGGTACAGGCAACCCGCTCACTTTGACTTGCTGTATTTTAATGGATTGGGTGAACAAGATGAAGAGATAAGATTAACTATTGGTAAATCATTTGCTTGCTATATGTAAGTTTATTCGCACTTTATTATATACACATACAGATACTACTCAGCACTCAGAAATCGTAAATGAAGCTGACGACCTTGTGTCACCATTGGAGCTGTGTATTAGGACCTGGTTAGTGGTTTAGTGCGTACCTCTTTATTTTTCAAACATGTAACAAATATTCTCTGCAGTGCTTACTAAACTTTTAATGATTTTCTGTAGCTGGAAGGATGCATGCATAGATTGGAATGGATCAGAACCTTTGCTGTAATGGTAACTATAGTCGAATTCACTCTTAATTTCTTCTAAGATACTGTATCAAGTAAAACAAGATGATTGGCAGAATTGTATACTCTATATACTTACTGTACACATTTAATAGAGTCTTGCACAGTGAACTCAATATACACAGGGGTTGCAAAGTTGGTTGTCATGATAGAATATGACTGCATTTGTAATGTTTCATGACACCATATCACTCATTATAATTATGATAGGTTGAAAATCGGGTCCTCACACATATTTTGTGAAAGCAGCTATAGCTATGCCATTCATCAGGCCTGGACTTCAAATTTTGTCCTAGCGCATTTCAATACTTCACATTTTGTGTTAAATTTTTGTTAAAAGCATGCCATGCTTGCAGACATGCAAAGATTAAATTTTACTCAGTTTTGAATTGTAGCTAATTGTCCGAAACACTATCATAATTCATTATAATTTGTAAGATCAGTCATAATAATACTGTCTAAAATAGCCTACTGTTACTCAATTTGATGCCATGAAGGGAGTAAATAACTTTACCTACTATACTGATCCATTTTTAAATACATATTTCATAGATTGGGTACGAGCAAGGGTCTTGTGAACTGCAAGAATAGATGTAGTATACTAATCAGATTGCAGCATTTTCAAAATTGATAAGTTTTTTGTGGCTTCCAACCACAGCTTCTAGTTTTAGTCATATTCATGAGTAAGGTCATGATCTGTAGATATAGTGATCATGCATGAATCTAATAACGCTATAGTAGCACAAGGTCTGTGCACATGCAGCTGTTAATTGCAAAAGTGTTAGTATAAAGAGAGAACCATCATTACTAAATGAGAAAGCATGCAGTATTGATGATGATGAAGATAAAGGCCAGAACATCACGGAGACAGCCACTAGATTGAGGCCATGAAGAATTTCTATACATATAATGGTGGCAATGAAATTGGTATTCATATGGACTATACTGTGCATATATCTAGTGGAATTGCATATAACTAAATCGGTTCAGTATGGAACAATAATTCCAAGGATTTTATGTCAATGCATGTAGAACTGAAATTGAGCTATAAACTATATTGCAAGCCTGCATGGTTGTAGTTATATAGTTAATTATAGTCCAGCGGCGGAGGAAGTAGTTGATATGAGGGGGGGCTGGGCTGAGGTAAGGTGAGACCAAAAAAAAAAAAAAAAAAAAAAAAAAAAAGGTCACAACCAACTGACAAGAGCTTTCCACCGCACCAGCTACCATTTCTAGCTGATAAACTACATAAAAATCCTTACATAGCTCGCTACACACCGAATACTTTATTAGAGTGACTGCTCTATTAGAGTATCTCGATCTTTATCACGGTTTTCAGCCCCACTCCAAGAAAGATAATTTCGGTGTGATATCATTCTGAGGGGGGGCTAAGCCCCCCCTCAGCAGACCGAAGGGGGGCTTTAGCCCCCTAGCCCCCCCCCCCCCCCCCCCCCCTTCCGCCGCCTATGAATTATACTGAGGCCAGTCTGGGAATATATATCTTGCTTGGCCATGCAGCTGGGTAGCTAGCTACCGTGCACGGGGAACTTAACGATCAGAGTTATGTAATCAAGACGAAAATGTTTCTAGCGGGGTGATAAGTCCCACTCCCGATGAAAATGCATGCAAAGGCGAACAGAAATTTACCAATATTCATCCTCTACAAACTAGAGTGCAGTTACCACATGCACAGATCCTACATGTCTAGGTTTTAGAGAATTCAGTGTACTCTGCTTGCTGGACTAGCATGCTCCGGCACTAACTGGATTCAGTATCAGCTAGTGACTATATTTGGCTTTCTTGTAAGGCTTCTATTTTACCATGAAAATCGTCACATCCTGGCATGCGGTCAGTGATACCATAATGGTGCAACTGACCGGGCTATATAAATACAGGGGAATACGAAGTAGCGCAGGTTTCAACCAGGTTTAATGTGAAATTTGTAATGACCACTTGGCATGTGGTAACACAAACTCCGCTTGTCCATACACTGGACCAGCGATTACAATGTGTTCGTTGTGGCTTTTTACTAAACGGACCCCTTCAGCTTCAGTGCGGCCATCGAATATGTACTCCGTGTGCTATGAAACTAAAGCAACAAAGGTAATAACCAGCTTAAACAAGTGATATAGTTGATCTTGTATATACTACGTAGCTCACAAACCTTCTTCTGTGAAAAATGTCAAAGAAATGTTGATTTCACTGGGGTAAGCGGCTAGCTATCGAATAACTTACTTGTATGACAAGGGGCAGTCACCTCCACACCACCAATTGATGCACTTGCGACCGGGATCAAGATTTAATCAAGTGATCAAGGGGTATTTTTGCAGTGAATCAAGCGATTAAGGCGTCCGTAAAAGTGGGGATCAAGCACCTTTGGAAAGCTAACTTTGGGTAACACGAGAATTTACTAAGCTTATACGGTTGACGATCAAGAATCAAGACTCATGGAAAGATGAAATCAAGTGATCAAAGCAATATTTTGGCAATCAAACTTTTTGATCCCGGTTGTGAGTGCATCAATTGGCGGTATGGAAGTGACTACCCCTTGTATGAATATAAATAACTGCGTACATTGCCACTTAAATGTGTGCCATTAGATCTGTTAGGTTTGTAACCATTGAAATATCTTCTTTTTTTACAGTACTTCCATGACAAGGCAATAGCCAAGGAAATTGATTCCAACATAGTCACCTGTCCTCATTGTAGCTGGACTGACGAGTATCGACACTACCAGGTATAGCACATTGTACTAAATTGAATGCATCAAGCGTTTGACTGTATTATATGCTGTATTTACAGAAACATTTGAAGGAAGAGTGTCGACTAGTCGAAGTATCACGTCCCAATGAAGGTTGTAGTGAAGAGATCACAAAATTACAACTTGATGATAACTTAGAATGTTCTTTTGGTTTTTTGGGCTGTCGCTTTAAGGGCAGGAATGATAAAGAATTGGCAAGACACATGGACGAATGCCAGAAGGATCATATTCTCCTAGTTTGTAAATATCTATCTTCCCAAAAGTCTCAATCCCCTCATTCGCTTCAAAAGCCAAATGGCATCACCAGTATCAGTAGCCTTAATAGTTTGGAAGATATGGAAAAATTAATGCATTCAGAAATTAGAAAACTAAATGAAAAAGTAGACGGCAGTAACCACAAAGAACATGTTTTACAATTCAATGAAGTTCAAAGCAAGCAAAAAGACATTACATTCAGATTAACAGGAGTTGAAGATCTACTAGCCACCCTGCAAGCAAGCATCAATGAGATCAATCATACTTATGAAGAAGTGTCTCTCACCTTGCAAACACTTCAAGCTACTTCATATGATGGTCACTACATATGGAAGATACCAGATATCACCAGACGTAGAAGGGATGCTCTACTAGGAAAGACTGTCAGTTTATATTCAGCACCATTTTACACCAGCAGGTTTGGGTACAGACTGTGTCTACGTGTGTATTTAGATGGTGATGGTAGTGGCAAGGGACGTTACATATCTTACTTCCTTACCATCATGAAGGGAGAATATGATGCTTTACTAGAATGGCCTTTTAAGCATATGGTGACAATGACATTAGTGAACCAGAAAGGCAACAACAATATTGTACAGTCATTCCAACCCAACCCAACCAGTACTAGTTTTCATCGACCAAAATCAGACATGAATGTGGCATCTGGTTGTCCTAAATTTGCTCCACTATCAATACTGGATAATCCTGAATTTGTTGTTGATGATGTGGCATTCTTCAAGTGTGACATTAAACTATGACACTCTTATATTTATTATTTTGAAATGCATATACGTATATTATATAGCTAAATAAAATTCATCAATGAAGAATCATTGCAGTATTATATTATATCATGTATATATATATGTAAACTGTACTAAATGAATGAAGAGAGATTTAATTACTTATAGCTATGTATTTATACTACATTTTTATTTTTGTATGTACACTTAAGAAATTATTATTATGATTATCATTGGAAAGCCACCACAGACATCTGCATGACTCTCCTACTGATGAATCCCAAACTTTTAGTTTGACTATGGGTGAATGCATGGCATTGTAAGGACAAGCCTACTTTATTATAGTAATCTCTTCTAGCCTTATGGTATTGTTTGCTTGCAAGGATACAGCTAGGTATATGTGATGTCTTATTCAGTACTGACAGTTTATAGACATTCTACAATGTAGTATTCTCACTGCAAATAGTTTGCAACCATAACATGAAGCCATGCAATAGCTCATTTAATTTGAGAGTTTGGCGCAAAAATTACTGAGTGACAATATATTTTGAGCATATCAAATTATATCAACACACAGGATGGCATGTATGCATGATAAATCAGTCAGTATCTCAGGTTGACAGGCCAGAGTTACATGTACCAGCGTATATAATATCAAGAGTTTATAATGGCCCTACACCATTATAAACTCTTGATAATATGTATAATTGCTAGATATCACTAGTGGATTCATGTGGTTGTATTAGATAGATGGCATAGTGGTTGAGATGTATATATATAATATTAAAGATCACACTTAGGTGTGTTATTGTAGAGTTGTAATATTTGGTCTACGATGATAATATAGTTTTATCCCTTATAAGGAGCACAGTACATTCAAGGCAATCAAGCAAGCACAAAGAATAAGTAAGTATAATATGATTCATCACAGCTATCCTCACATATGATGGAGTTCGCTAAAGCTCACCCCCAATAATAATAATATAGACATGCACAGCTACCTTTTAGTGTAGCTAATTGTAATCTGTGATCACACTATAAACACAGTTTTACATCTACCGTATACCCAGATTGTGGAACAGCTTACCATTAATTGACTTATCCCAAACCCTCCTAACTATCAAATTCAAACTCAAGAATTATTTTTGGAATCATTTTGTTAACAATTTTGACAGTAATAACCTATCTACTTTTTATTTCCGTTGCCCCTGTTCCAAATGTTTAAACATTCCAGCTCCTACAAACTATTTTATTCTTTAACTTGTACTCTTTATAGCTACCCCTTGTAATTATTATTTGTAGTTATATAGCTTATTGTAATTTGTAAGTAATTAATTATGGCTACCAGTGCAAGACACTGGTAGACCTTCAGTTCTGTAATTTAATTGTTATAAGCTCTTAAATATTGTTTAATTTTGTTTATTGATCTGTACAGTTCTGTAAAGTATTAATAATAATAATAATTACATGTGTTACGTAGGTCAAAAAGTGTCTTGAGCAAAAGTAAACTAAAAATAGAAAGATGAAGCATATATAACACTAAAAACCATGCAGTAGTTAGCTGGTTACTATAACTACAACTACTAACAGAAAAACTGCAGCTCTAACTAGTTATTCACTGCATTTCAACTGTCATCATTAATGTTGTCTGAGAATAGTAGCGGAGGATTATTTTGAAATGTATCAGTTTTCAGAAGGTAACTGATTGCTGCCAAACCAACCTAGAAATTAGTTCAAGTTATCTATGGTGTCCCACAAAGCAGTCTTGGTTATACTTAACACTATCATCATAGTTTTGCAGGTAGTGCAGGGGCGGTGGAGTAGGCCAAAGAGTGAGGGGGTCAGGCCAGCTGTAAGTTGAAGACCAAAAAAAAAAAAAAAAAAGGTCACAGCCTGCTGGTAATAGCTGCTCTCCACTGATTATATCTCCTTATTTATAACTATACATACATACGTAGCTAAGTTACTTGCTACACTGCTTCTCTGAATACTGTGACTGCTCTATTAGAGTATCTCGATCTTTTCTTGCAAACAGTGTCCCATAAAAGTGGGGGGCCATGGCACCCCGTCTCCACCGCCTATGAGGCAGTGTAATCTCACATTCCTTAGCAATTGAGAAAAGTTATAGCTAAGTGTTATATCGTCCATGTCAGATGGTAGAAGCCATCAATCAAGTGTCTATCATACAAACTTGAAAACTGTATTCTAAAGTCAGTTGATGAAATAACATAGTTTAAACATATTCCTAGCTGGACACTGAAACCATACTCTATGTATTACCAACGTCTATCAGCAGCGTGAGTCTCCCAAACTGTCCCTAAACTAGAATTTTCTCCTACAGTCAGTACTAGAGCCAGAACTGAAGATATCCAAATGGTTGAAATGGTTCAGCACAGTGCAGCATGCTAGTACATATAACCCTAGTGTCACCACAATTGTTTCAACTCAGATGGGACAATCTACAAGAACAATGATCTAAGACTTGTGTCATTCTTGTTTATAGAATTGTAAAAGAATAAATTATGTATAACATCCAATCATCACGAGATAACCTTTAGTGCCCCACAATGATAAAAGAAAAAATACAGGTTGGCAGACGAGACTATGAGATCACAAGTAACATGGTCACATGCATGCAGTTTACGTTGCCATGTCATACTATAATTGTAGCTATGCACAAAATGTGTGGAAAGCTTGTATACTAATTGAAAATTACATAATACAACTATAGAGCTACAATTCTGAGGGTCTACCAGTGTCCTCCACTAGCAGCCCAACCAAATGACCAGGCTGGCTGGCAAGACTAGTGGTCTCATGCTGACATGCATGAATTTGATTTACTATCACTGTGGCAAGGGCAGGGGCGTAGCCAGCCAATATTTGATGGTTGGGCATAACATCAACTTAACTACACACACAAGAAACACGCTCACTTTCATGTGAGACATTATCAAAGAAAAAATTGAAAAGTGTATGCACACAAGGCCGTAAACAAATGCTGCTTGCATGCATGCAAACATTTACTAGCTATATGCTATTCTATTAAACTTGTAGGGCAGGCATCCACCGACAATCGTCGTAGCCGAGCATCACGTGACATCAAACTGCTGAATCTACAAGAACCAACAATGTAAACAGTTCATCACATATTTACTACAATCAACTGGCAGTATAGCTTACAGACCAACCACCACAACGATATGTAATGCATTTTAAAGTAAACGCCACATGGCCCCAAATAAAGGCCGGGGGTGCTAATTTATGAACTATAATGAGTCTTATCACAAATATCAGCATGCCAAGAATGCTTCATCCCAGACTTATAGCAGCCAATGTACATTTTGCATGAATCTGGTGCCAACCACAACTCGGTTAATCAGTACAAATTGTGCACGTGACAGTGGTGACACTTTATAATGACTTGACCTTTTCTCCATTTCCAGTCGTCTGCCATTATTGTTATCTAGAAGAGTAGGCTTTCCCGTTTCCTTTCATCAGCAGTAAGTTAGGCTATACGGTACTTTCCTTATTGTATTGTATCGGTGCTTTACAGTGACCAGCACTAAAGGTCTGACAGCAACATGTGCTGCAGCCTTAGGATTACCTAACCTAATTTCAAGGACTTAGACTTAGTGACTTATAGCTGAAAAGGTGCAACAGAAAAGGGGCCAAAGTAAGGAAAAAAATCCCTCCAACCCCAGGATTCGAACTGCAGGTCACCCAATGTCTAGTCAAAAATAATACTGACGCTTGACAAGTCCACTGAAACGAAATCTTTTGCTGCCAGCACCATCCACACTGAATCCTACTGACGACTGTAGCTTAGAGATACGGTCATGGTTCAACAAATGAGGTACACGTTTACGCTTTACAGTATTAAAGTAGGATTGTTTTGTGTGCTGCTGTGAATCCTCGCGTGAATCTTAAGCTACTTGTGATGGTTGGGCAAAAGTTTGTGATGGTTGGGCAAAAGTTTGTGATGGTTGGGCAAATGCCCGCCCATGCCCACCCTTGGCTACGCCACTGGGCAAGGGTTCTGATCCATTTCAGTGTATATAAATGTAATATATACATGCATTCTTGAATCTTCCTGTTAGAAAGCCACATTATGGAATTCATAATAAGGCCAATCCAAATAAATTCTCCGTTTCCCGTCCACTGCCCACATCTGGTTACTGCCAGCTCTTAATGTTCCATTATTCCATGTTCTTCCATTATTTTCCGGTTATTCTTGCATACTGATAGGCTCAGTATCTTGAAACAGTGTCAGCAGTGCTATCAAGTCAGTACAAATTTCACGTTTGAGTTATTTTTGCAACTTACAAAGAAAGGAACAAGCTTAAGCATGTTTTTATGCAGCCTTTTTGGCTGTGCCAGGTAAATAATGGCTTGAAAAGCTAGCCAATCTTATAATGAAATAATGGAAATGGACCGCCCACCCGCATACAAATATGCCTGAGTCCAGGACGGGAAACAGATAATTTATTTGGAGTGGCCTAACCCTGTGTAAACTGTAGCTACATACATTTGTGCATGTGTATGGCCACCACATAGTATTACCACTACTACGTGTTAAATGTAGTCAACATCCACATGAGCGCTGGACTAGGGGTGATTCTAGGAGGATTGTATACGAATTTATTTACTGACTATCATTTCACTATTTATGCAAGTCTTGCAGCTAGACTATTAGCTATTTGTTGGAACTACTAAATGAAGACAACTACAGTGCCATATTGCCAGCTGCAGTGTATGCACCCACACTGTAACAATCTGCATGCTTTCATATACATATATGTCGTATGTGGAACCAGTTTATGTGGACACTTAAAAAATGAACACAACTGCATATTAAATACACAACTCAGGTTTCACTGTATAACGGTATACATAGTGTGCTGCTGTACTGATTTCGTACATGTGAAGCCCATTTTTGACTAACTAGATGGCTGTGATGCCATTGGTTGTCTGCCTCGGCTGTTGTATAAAGCAAAATTGTGTGTGTGTGTGTGTGTGTGTGTGTGTGTGTGTGTGTGTGTGTGTGTGTGTGTGTGTGTGTGTGTGTGTGTGTGTGTGTGTGTGTGTGTGTGTGTGTGTGTGTGTGTGTGTGTGTGTGTGTGTGTGTGTGTGTGTGTGTGTGTGTGTGTGTGTGTGTGTGTGAGTGTGCCTGTAGTAAGTATGGTTAAGTATGGTTAAGTTGTGGCATCTCATGTTGGAACTTCGTGTTCGTCCACATGCGCTTATCAAACATGATTAAGTACGAGTAATAGGTACGTATGTGCTTAACAGGTAATATATATGTGTGCTTAACAACCAGACTCTACGGTAAAATTTAAAATCATCTGCTATTTTGACTTTTGGTAGATGACAAACTATATTTGTGACCGGATTTCATATAACAAGGCTTCCACACACACAAAATCAAACTTACGATTTTACCAGAAATGGATTGCTGGTCTAATACACTATCATATTTCACACTGTACTTCCTTCAGCACTGGCAAGTCTGGTTTCTGTAGCAGCTTTCTTCCGACCCTGTCAAAGCCACGAGTGTGAGATTGGCACCATTAAATGGCCATGGCTTTGTGATAATGGTGTGTAGTGAGCTGGGACTTCACAGAGAGCTCGCCAATAGTGTTCTCAGTCAATTTGGAGTAATTTGAGGGCCATGGAGAGCCCAAACTTGGCCTCTGGACTCCAATCGTCTTCTTACTCCATTTTATACCCGTATATTAAGACCACCGTCCACCCCCACCCTCCCACCCTTAGTACTACCCCCACCCTCTCACCCTTAGTACTACCCCCACCCTCCCACCCTTAGTACTACCATCTGTGATATTATTACCCGCTCGAAAAAAGCTGCTCAAAACGGCAAATTTTGGGTATCAGAAATGTATACACCCACTCAGTGATAGCTAGTGAACAGATGAACAATTGGTGCAAATTTTGTTTGCACAGCTGTAGGCACTGGGAAGTTATTACACAATGATTCCTTAAAATCGCCATATCTCCTAACAAAGCTTTGTGCGTCGAAGCCTTGTTTTGTCAAATTCAGTCACATTTGTGGTCTTACTATGAACCTATCAGTTTCATTCTCCTAATTGATGCATTAGGCACATGAATTTTGGATAGGGACCCGCCGATTATGCTGGCATAATATTAAATGAGCATAATAGGTGCCTGAAAGCATTGAGCATAATGCTAGCATAATAGGCAGAACACTTGTGCATTACCATAAATTCTTACTTATCAAAATACATATCACAGAAAAAGATCGATATACTCTAATAGAACAGTCAGAAAATAAGACAGCTGACTGTTCTATTAGAGTATATCGATCTTTACCGTGACATGGATTTTGACAAGCAGGGATTTAGAGTCTATGCTTCAGCAACTTACTGTTTTCTCATAAAGTGCAAATTTACTAGAAAAACACGAGAACTGAGGTATAAATATTGAGCATAATTTGAGCATAATAGGTAAATATTGAGCATAAATTTTAGCATAATAGGCAAAATTTTGAGCAGTGCAGCATAGCATAATAGGTAAAATAATGAGCATAATCGGCAGGTCCCTAATTTTGGAACTTGTCTAAAGTAAAATGATCAAGAACCACAGAAAGCCTGTGCAGTACATTACCATAACATCACTATAATTCTCTAGGGCCTGAAAGCTACCTTAGCTAGCATGGATGCTGAGTGCCCTAGGACTGCAGAAAGGTAAGATCTTGAAAGAAGGGTCTCAGGGGCGGATCCAGAGTTTCGAAAGAGGGGGGGCACCTTTCTGAAAAACAGTTGAAGACCAAAAAAACTTGCTGAAAACCAGTTGAAGACCAAAAAAAAAGGTCACAACAATAATAGCTAGTTATCCTTACCTACTATATCACGTCTGTTATGTAAAATAAAATCCTATTTGTAGCTTCATAGGTAAGCTACACTGCCTCATGAACATTGTGACTGCTTTATTAGAGTAATTGACTGCTCTATTAGAGTATATCGATCTTGTATGCAATTTCTTGAAGGGGGGGGGGGGGGGCATTTGCCCCAAATGCCCCATCCTGGATCCGCCACTGGGTCTATCCATGTGTATACTATTTGTCATGTACATGTTAATTGTTATGTTTTCTGTATTGATCAGTAATAATAACCACATGCCATCTTTGCTATCACTGATGGTACATTACTGTGTTTTATTTTTATTTATTTATTTAAGGCTTTACAGCATAAGTGCTGAAGGTCTGTAGGCATCTACAGACTGGTTAAAGGTGTTATATGAAAAGCTGAGAAAAAAAATAATCCATAACTGGACCTGGGTATAGTCCACATATCCACACTTTTGGTTTAATACATATTTATTACAAGAAACTTTATGAGTTACAAAGTACGCAAGGGATTTTTAAGCACCACAATTTACACATTGTTCATATTTGAAGTTTATTGAGAATCGGGACACTGCACTTCAATATAAACAAGTTTTGTTTATATTGAAAGTTGTTTTAATTGATTTTAAAAGCTTACACACAGGAAAAATTAGTTATAGCTACAGTTTTGCAGTTTCTGTTGTTTATACAAACTATGTGGTTACAATTCCAACCAAAAACAAAGCAGTTCACAAATAAGGAATCTGCGATAGTCTTTAACATTCATTCGTACTCATAGTATTGTGGTGCTCACATGCACTGACCTGTAACTGTGTAATTGTTTACTGTATGTCTTTCTATATGTAGAAGTTGTCACTATGCAGTAAGTGATATGGGTCTTATAGTTGCACTAGTTAAACATAATGAACACTGTACTGTGTGTGTGTGTGCGTGCGTGTGTGCGTGCATGTGTGCATGTGTGGATATGTTGTTTATGTAGACAGGTTGTTTACCAATTTCGTTTTTCAGCATCAGCAGCAGAACACTGCTATGTAAAGAAATACATTTGGAGCGTTTGATGAAGAAGAATAAGGTATGTACCATGGGTATATTTTGTTATTGTAGTGTAATATTCAATCAAAAGAAAATTTCCTCACAATTATCAGTTCTTTGATACCTGTAGGGAAATATCACACTTGTGCAATAAAATTTATGAAACAACAGTTTATTATTACCTTGAAATTGATTGTTGTATATTGATCATTAAGCAATGTTTATTTTTTTGATCAGGAACAACCATCCCCCTTCAAAACCATCATAGAGGTGATCGTAGGGTATTTCATGGACAGGGGGAAAAAGAGTGAAGAAAAGAGCATAACTGAAGTGAAAGCAGTTTTAATTGAGAGACCTACTCCACCTCAGGAAGAAGAGACCACTATTAAATCTGGTCTAACTACCAATCAGACTTTGCTTGATAATAAATTAATCCACTTAACATCCACCAACACAAGCCATGCACAAAATATAGGTGCTGTCTATGATAGCTTGCTACAAGAAGAGACTGACAAGCCAATAGCTATTGAAACTACATCTGACCATAGTTGTTATCAATCCCCTAGAGAAGTCTGATCCTAGCAAGGCTTTAGCTACATCATCAGTTCGTCATAGTAACAGACCCAGGGATATGACGGTGACTCGTACTGCTCAACCAGTTATTGTTAAGAGCAAGAGAACTAAACCATTACGCATCTCCCACAAGGTAAAGGACAGGATAGAACAAGGCACAACAGTACCACAATCTCCCACGAAAACATCAGCAAGCATTCCAACAACTGGTGAACCTGCTGTGTTGATCAGTAAACAGAAGGGGTTGACTAGGGAAGACATTAAGCCAACAACTGTTGACAGCATGGTTAGCAGCAGTGCAACTGCTGTTGGACAGATGAAACAGGTATAGAGTTATGTCAAAACATGTTATCATATGACAACAACAGTGTAGTAAACCATCATTCACTCTGCAATAGTGTAGAGTTTCTTAGAACCTAAAGCAAAGTGTTGTTTACTCTGTATGGAGATGCATAATATATCAGTATAGTTTTACTTTCTAGCAGCAAAACAACAATTACTGTACTCACCTATGATCTTTGACATTTCCAATCACTGAAGTGATTACATGACCATCACTGAAGTGATTACACGGCATATACCACAGTGTGTGTGCGTGCGTGCGTGTGTGTGTGTGTGTGTGTGTGTGTGTGAGGTCCTTGTCTCGTTTAGCAGTGTTGAGGTCATTGTGGAACTTTGGGTTCTGCGATCTCTCCGTGAGACCTGGACAGTCCTCCTGTGAATTACTAGCCCTGCCCCAGGAGGATTTGCCTGCACAAGGCTCAAGTGTCTGAGTGGTACAGAGGCATCCCAGTGCTGGTTCGCTGGGCGGCAATAGCTGTGTTTTGTTCAGCTGCTGTAGGCTTTTTGTGTGTGTGAGGCAGTATAGCCAAGTGGCTAGAGCATCGGCCGGGTAATCAAAAGGTTCCCGGTTCAATGCCCGGTTGTGTGTTGTTGTTGTTTCCTTGAGCAAGAAACTTTACTCACATTGCTCCAGTCTACCCAGCTGTATATTGGGATGGTGTCATCTGGGGAAGCATATTTACTGGGAGAGCAAATGCCCAACTGTCCTTGCCTTGCTTAGTAGTGTTGGGGTTGTTTTGGAACTTCAGGTTCCACGACCTACCTCCATGAGACCTGGGCAGTCCTCCTGCAGGTTACTAGTCCTGCTCCAGGAGGATTTGCCTGCACAAGGCTCAGGTGCCTTAGTGGTACACAGACATCTCAGTGCTGGTTCGCTGGGTGGAAATAGCTGTGTTTGCACGTATGGCTGCTGTAGGCTTTGCTTTTTTTTGCTTTGTGTGTGTGTTGTGTGTGAGTGCGCACATACATGCATGTTTCTGTGTACCTCTAAAATAATAGTAATGTACGCATACATACATGGTACGCCTGTATTATGCAATTGTTCACTGTAGTAACTATTTGTGTTAGAGAAATCCCAGGGGGATTGATAGGTTATGAAATCTTACTGCAACATTTCTCACTGCATTGTGAATCCAATACCAAATGTATTGCTGCATGTACAGTATACTAAGTGTACTCAAGTTGAATCTTCACAGTAGGTAGTTTTTGATAGGAATCCAATTCTAATCTGTTAAAACTATCTCCATGAATCAGCAGGGTATTATACAGTATGAATTTATAAGAAGTACTATAAAGAAATTGCTTCTATATCTATTCTAAGGTTGACACTCTATGCATCCTATCAATAATGGAAACATTGAATATTCACTTATCTTTTTTATTCAGTGTTTTAAGTGATAATAATTCTGGTTTCTGGTTCCGTAGTGTTAGTAATATGTAACACTAGGTTTTGTAGTGTTAGTTAAAGTAAATACATGCACAACACAAACTCAGTTACATACACACACCTTATTACCCTCATTATTTGTATCAAATAATAGTGTACAATACAATGTACTTACGATATAGTAATTTTCAAAAAATTATTGTGTCAAATTATTTATGGTTCTCATTGTCATGTCTTTTTTGTTGTAATTGATTAACCATTGCATCAATGTGTTTTACCTCAGCTTATATTTGTGGCCAGAATTCATTCACAATAGTATGCAAATTAATGTAGTATGTTGTTGAGAAGTTACCTACCCTGGCATGTTTATACTTCTATGCTACAACCACACTGTAGCTACCCACTACATGTAGGCATGTACTCTAATTCCTGTAGCTTCACAATTGTGTCATGGAGTTGTCGCTGGAAGATGTTGATGATAGTGACATACAGCATCTCTCTACTGTGACCACAGGTACGGTTTTTTCAAGGGGTTATACATTGGCAGCTATCTAAGATCATTTTCTTGGATACCTTGGAATTCAGAACTCGATCAAAATGGCATGTTAAAGTGTTATATGCATAAAGATCCTGAAAAAAATGAAATTTTCCCCTTTTGACGTTTTACCCTCGAAAACAATCCACCGTTTGGGATTAAGTCATCTACATTTTTTGTCATATTTGTGTTTCCTGTTTTACATTTTTGGAATTCTGTTTGTATGTAATAACTCTTGTTTACATCCTTGTATGACTTATTTATAAACAACTGGGGATATTTCTGAAAGGTGTGCTATTTCTTTGAAATGTTATTTCATGCAGCTTCCTTGGTTCCTTCTCGAGAAATGTTGACATCGTCAGAGGGGAAGTCAATTACAAAGGAAACAGTTAAGGGTTTAAGAAAGTTATTGTTTGGCTCATCGAAGGGATCTTTTAATGATGAATGGACTGGACAAAATTTTGTGTTTTCGTCAGTGCCAGGTTTGGAATATGGCCTGGTGCAGCATAAGGTAACGGATATCCTGCAATTTTATTATTTCCTGCATGTATATATTTTATAGTTATAACATGCGATTGAGGCATATGACTAAAATATATGCAGGATTCATGAGAGCGCGCATATAGTCATATCCCCAGTAATCGTGTTATAACTTTTATATTCTACACCCCAGTAGATGAAATGATTATAGATAGCAATTTATAGTGGAACAGCACCTGTTGAAGTTGGAAATCAGTAGACTTTCTTGATGGATCAGACATTTTAGACTCTTAACGGTGCCATGCCCACTTAGTCGCAATTAGTGAGTTATCCATGAAGGAGACAAGAGTTCATTGAAAATCGTTCCAGTAGCTGAGGTGAATAATTGATGGTTGATTTAGGCGCTTGTTATTAGAGATTTGTTTACTGTTTAGATAAGGATTTCGCAGAATGTGTGAAGTTACACCATATATGGTAATCGTAGCCATGAAGCATGGTATATCAGTTATATTCCACAGCACGGCACTTTTGATCTCAACCACAGGCGTGGTACACACCCCTATACTGTTTACCCACCAAAGATAAGAATGGAATCATAGTTAAAAAGTTGTGTTAATTGTTAATACAAGAATAAATATTTACCAGTCTGTGTGAATGTTGTGTGCTTATTTCTTTACAATTACATATATGTATTGTGTTAACCATTAAACAGGGAGGCCCCTGTGGTGTACTCGCAACTGTGCAGGCTTTTGTTTTGAAACATCTGTTATTTGTGATTGAGAGCAGCACTCCCTCAGTGTAAGTAAACCTGCACAATGGGACTGTTTATATGTATCTCCATACGCTACTACACATAACAAAAACTTTCAATACATATTAAAGTTTGTGTGGCTATCTTTCATGGTGGCATGCATATCAAACCAAGCAAATCATAAAAGCAAGAGCTATAAGCCCCAGCCTGAGAAGTAGAAGCACCGATATGGTTATTACTTTTCATAGTTTAGGCCAAGCAAAGTTAATTATATGTTTCTGGACCTCCCGATTCCCCAAAATTGACCAGGTGACCAAACTTTTTTTTGGAAACTTTTTTATGTGGTACACTACATTTGACAAACAGTACATGGAATTATAGGGAAAAACAAAGTTAATGCCGGTATGAAGTTAGTGCATCTTTAAAAGAGTGCATACAAAATATGAAACCTTTCAACAGATATAAGATATTGTAAATTATTGTATGTTGGGTGATTGCAGAATTCATTCAGCAAAAAAAAATTACCAGGAAGGGAACCAGAAACATATAATTAATATTTCTTGGTCTTACATATCATATTTATTCATAATGTACATATATCCATGTGCAAGAAATTTCTTTGATTTTTGATTGTCGGACATTTTGTTGTTTACACCAATGTACAGTATATATTAATATTTATAATTCAGGATATTGGTTATAAATCATCAATGTAATCATAAATCCACATCCTACATCCTGATTGTTTTGTAATGACCAGATGGTGCTGGAGTAATCAAAATGATCCTCCATTAGTGTGCTTTACACTTGGTACCCTGGTAGTAAAATAACAAAAAAGGTACTCTATTCTGTAGGGGCATATGATATCACAGATCAAGGGTTAATTGAATTTTATAGCAATCCGTCTTACAAAAAAGCAATGGTGCTATTATAAAATTGTAAACGTGTACTATATATATGTGTGTGTGTATCTATTCACTGGACTGGACATAAAGTTTGAACACTTTTTAACCACTAAAAGTGATTAGCTGTAAGACCATTACTTTGTATACCACACACTCAGCTTGTCTTGCATATTGCAGGCATATATTGTAGTCTAGTTTTAGGTGTCTATTAAATGGTGTGAATTCATAATTAATAGTTTGAACTTGTTACACTAAATGTAAGGCCACCTTATTGTGTGCATTGGAAAGCGTTTCTCTGGTTCACTAACGCTGCAAACTCATTGCTATTTACAAACGTTATAAACCAAAGGGTCAACAAATATATAGTGAATACATAGACTGCTGAAAGTTTTGGTGATGTTATATCCTTCCTTATGTTACATATTGTAATTCCATGGTGTAAAACTGGCTGAATTTTTGTTTGTGATTTAACAGAAGTTGGCTAGAGAAAGATGCATTGGCACTGCTAACCATACACAGTGCTTGTATTATTTTTAGCAGTAGGCAAATTATTTTCAGTAGTGATTTATACTGAGGTTTTAGTGCTGTCTTCTGTGGTTAAGTCTGGCTATATAACAACAAAACAAAACAAAAAAACGTTTGAGTCCAGTAGTCCAGTAAAAGTAGTCCAGTCAAGTGAATGGATATACCTTATATTGCAGTCCTAATGAGTTCATATGCCAGCTACTCCACTGTGAAGCATTGTCATGGCAGAAACTCCACCTTATGAAATAATGGATGACTTGTATATGGTTTCTACAGTGACCTACTGAAGTCAGACATCATGTGAAAACATTTGACCTACTTTGTAATAGCAAGTGCCCTTAAGGGGTAACTTGATCAAGATTTTGTATCAACTAGGATTTAGCCATTGCTTTAAAGTTTGACCTTTAATCCTACTAATACTACCAGCTGCAATGCTTGACAGAATGCTGCTTGCATATGGTAACACTGTAGCTTTGTACTTAAACAATGCAACTAGTCAACATATGTATGTAATACATGTGATATGTATGTAATACATGTGATATGTATGTAATACATGTGTTCCAGGAATGATGCTTTAGTTAGTGGCATGGTGGATGTATTATGGAAAGCCAGGTCAAGTACCTATGCTATCGTGGCACTGTGAGTATGCTACAGTAGGTATAGTAATACTAAGAATCCTAGGACTAGTGTGCACACTGTATGTTTGACAACGCACAGACAGAGAATACATGCATGTTTTGTATTTTGTTCATTCTTATAGTCCTAGTGTTGTTCAACATTCAAGTGGCTTAGCTGGAGATGTGATAGATGAAGTACATTAATCTTTGTAACACCATCACATGAACATGAATGTGTTTCTTTTAGCTAGTACTTCATGAAATAAGAAGCAGAAATGAATTAAAAGTCTTCCTTCAAGCAAACCTACAATTTGTAAGTAGCAATGTTGAATAAGATATCCTGGTCACCTATAAACTAATATTCCAATTTTACTAGCAGTAAAACTACTGCATTGTGAAAAATGACTACTAAAATAGGGCTGGAAACTGAATAAGTGATGTAGGTTTTCAATTTTGGAAGTATATTAACTATTTTGACCTATGTGCACTTCTGCTTTTTCAGTCACTGAAATTCACATTGTTGTTTAATTAAGGTCACTTGTCATAGACATCCTGTGTCTATAAGAACAAGACCTTTGCATCCTTCAATGACCTTTTTGTGTAGCCAACATGCATTTGATATTGTACTTATCGCTAATGACACACTAGTAGTACACATTGTATGGGTTTTTTCTAGGGGGAAACATTTCACAAATCACTATATACCATCCCAAAATTTTGATGGGGGAAATTTTATCTTCTTCAGGATCCTAAATGCATTTATAATGCTTACACAATGCCATTTTGATTGAGCTGAAAATTTTGGAAAACTTTTGCTTAATTGAGCCAATCCATGAAAAACATAATTTTCCCCTCAGAGAAAACCTGCTGTGTAGTATATTGTTTTAATAATTTATTGTGATTAGTTCATTAGGCACTCTGGCTGCATATTACTACTAGTTTCTGTAATTTTAACACGAAAAATACAATGGTATGTGCACACAGTGAATAAACTGTACGCATAATAAATTGTGTATCAATTTAGCAGGGTATTTTAGATGTATTGGATGAGCCTTTGTGTGTGTGTGTGTGTGTGTGTGTGTGTGTGTGTGTGTGTGTGTGTGTGTGTGTGTGTGTGTGTGTGTGTGTGTGTGTGTGTGTGTGTGTGTGTGTGTGTGTGTACAAGTACATAAGTATGTGTGCATGGTGTGTGGTACTTGTGTAGCCGTTTATTTAGATCATGTCATGCATGTACGATTGGTGGTCTAATATGCATTTAATTTGAGATTTGTATGTGGGTATTTAGTTTACTAATTTTGAGAACACACACACATGTTGCTTGCTACGCACACATGTTGCTTGCATATTGTGGTGTAATTGTTTGATGATATGGTCAGCTTTTATGTATAATGCATCATAGCATCATCAATGAGATGGATGAGCCTACTAATAAACTCATTGGACATCACAGCTATTGCACACAGGTTTGTACAAACAGTTTGTACACACCTAGACCACCCTGATCATAAGTACATGTGTAATACGCTGTATCGCTTTTGTAGGATCTAGTGAATTTGTTTCTGGTAGGTAAAGCTGTCTCCAACACTCATGATGGAGTGATTGCTCTGGGAACTGGTAGTGACAATGTTAGTATCTGTACATTTTGTTGATGTTTTTATTATGTTTGTACTACAGACGCAGCTCAAGGGATTAGACTGCCAAAGTGAAATTGGATTTTTAAGCCTTTTTGAATACTATAAGAGTTGTACTGTAAGTTTGTGTGCATGTGGTGTAGAGTATATCTTTGTATTAGCGTAAGTCGCCTATTATCAAACAGTATGTATTATCGAACTTAATATACTAAGTGAGTCACACAACGGATGAAGGCTGATAAAGGCTAACTGAAGACTTACTGAGCTGTAACAGCCAACAATACAACATTTACCTTCAGTGGCTTCTATTGGTAAAACACTCCAGGGGCACTAGTGGATACTTGGTGGCATGAATCGAACAAAATTTCAATCAATCTAACAAACACCTGTAATTTCTCATCACAACAACATGCATACTTCCGGTTTGGACCTTTCAATAGAGTGATCTTTGTTCTTCCTGATTCCCAAATTTTAACTCTGTAAATTTTCATTTACAGATTGTTATCTGGTAGTTAGATATCCCATAGAAACCTCAAAGTGGCAGGGTAATTCCTTAGTGAGTAATTCATTGGAATGTGTGAACTAGCTGTTTGAAAATTGGTCATTGAGTGAAGTACTTCTGTTCGAAAATTCGTATGGGTGTTCGAGAAATGGCAAACGATGAGGTTTGTGGTTTAGCCCATAACTCCCAGCGTGCTAGTGTAATTTACTTACAACTTGGTACCCAAAGAGACCAAAGGCTGCTCTATCGAGTAGTCCAAACTGGAAACCTGTTGCAACTGAAGACTCAGTATACCAAAATGTTGTTCCATGATGAACATGTATGAGTAATTCTGTTATGTTTAGTATATGGTTGTGTATGTACTGCACTTACATACATATATGTAATTGTACTTTTCACTTCCTACTATAAGCAATAAATATAATGACACCAACTCAGTATCCATGTAAGCCATTACCTCCATGTGTGGTCGCAACTATACTAGTGCTCAGCAGTATTGAAATTTGAATACACGGTGTTAGTAACAGGAAATATCGTGGTATATCGATATAGTTAACTTGTTATTGTATCATTTCTTGGGCCTAGTATGAAGCAGTATGCATCCCAAAAACCAAAAAATATATAGTTCAGTACAAGTAGGCATGTGTTGTAATGTGAGAACCTCAAATTTTTGTTTAGGGCATGTCCTGGGTTAAAAGCAATCCTATACTGGTATTCATCGATATACTGGTATTTCAATATATTGGTTATGAAAGAATGTAATGGTATGATAATCAGTTATGATAATTTATCATGATAAACGTTTATTACCAGTATATCGCAGAGCACTAAACTATACCTTTGTGGTTGATATTGTCTGAGTTGGAATGCAATGTCAAATATGCTGTGTTTATTGTAATGTTGTCTTTTTACAGGTAGGCAAGTACTACAAACAACCTAGATATCCAATATGGGTTGTGTGTAGTGAGAGTCACTTTAGTGTTCTCTTCACCCGTAGTAAAGATTTCTTTGTCAGGTATACAACAGGTTTATTATGTGTACATATAGTGATTGCAAACATGCATACACTGTATATGTGAAGACTCAGTATATAGAAAACAGAATCCATATGTATGCTCATAAGAGGATATACAGAATGTAGAAAGGTACTTGTTGCTGGTAAGGATTTATGTGCATTATGTCTGTTTGATATAGGCAACCTGCTCACTTCGACTTGCTATATTTTAATGGATTGGGAGAGCAAGATGAAGAAATAAGATTAACTATTGGTATATCGGTTTATTATATATCTAGTCATATATACTATTGTACACATACAGATACTACTCAAAACACAGAAATTGTTACTGAAGCTGATGATCTTGTGTCCCCATTGGAACTGTGTATTAGAACTTGGTTAGTGCTTATATACATTAGAATCATTGCTGGTTTTTGCTTAGGCCATAGGCCCAATTGACCCATAAATTGAAAATTTCTCATAACAAACTAGATATCATTATACTGTAGCATGGGCATTCAAAGATGCCCCTCACCAGTTAAAAGATACGATATGCTTTGACTCGTTATATTGAGTGACACTGAGTGTTTAATTGTGGGTTTTGGTCTACAGATTATGCTAGTGGTCCCTAAGTTTCGACTAGTTAACAGTTACTAAATGAAGAATGATCAGTAAAATAATCATTTTGGGAATGCAAGGATGCATATTTCTACCCACCATGTGTCAAGCATTGAGCAGATCACGGAACAACACAAAGAAGACATATAGGTGAGTAACTTATGGTTCTAACTACATATAATAACTTACTACCCCAATAGTGAAGTTAGTAGGTCAATGTAGTACAAAATCCTAAACTTAAAAGAGCGTATATACCCCACAATTGCAAGTAAAGCATAATGACATATGAACAACGTTCTAATGGCTAGTAGCCCACACTATTAAAACCACTATCACTGATGTATAAAAGAAACAGTGTAAGTGCTCTGTAGTTCTTGCACATATCAGGTGAGTGTGCCTAAAGTGTATATATATATATATATATATATATATATATATATATATAACTTATACCACAACTGCGTTGGGTTTTGCTGACATATACACCCCTAGCCCTAGGGCCTGTGGCCCTTGTGCTTTGGGTGTATATATCAGCATATCCCTCACAGCCGGGTATAACTATTAAATAAACTCTGTGCACAAGTTTTGTAAACACAAGTACACCAAAAAAATTGGAATTTTCAACTAGAATAGGGACCATAGCACATCGATAAAAAGTGCTGAAATAAGCTGGAGTAGTGCACGATAGTGAAACAATAAGAAGTGTTATATCCCTACTGTGCATTTCCATTATGGTATCTTGAGCACAGTAGGGATATGACACTTCTTATTATTTTACTGTGACTAAATATCGTGCACTACTCCAGCTTGTTTCAGTACTTTTTATCAATGTACTATGGTCCCTACTCTAGTTGAAAATTCGGTGTACTTGTTTGTTAACTTCTTTTGTAAATAATTATTATGACTGGTGTACTCACGCATACCGCATCTGTAATGGCGCCGCGTGCCCCAACTATACCAATTATCGTCTGAAAAGTTAAGTATCCATTACCCTTCGTTGTCAGCTATGTTCAACCCATTACACAACATTACAAATCAAGAACTATTCAAAAAGCACCTCTGCAATCCACTCATATACCAAAAGAAAGAAATGGTGCCGTGCGCCCCAGTTATTTCAATTATCATCTGAAAGTGAAGTATCCATTACGCTTCGTTGTCGGATATGTTCAACTCGTTAGCAGTATGAATCAAGAACTGTTCGAAAAGCACCTCTGTAATCAAAATAGCCACTATGAAAAACAAGGACGATTTCCGTTATGAAGGAAAGCCATCATGTGCTACTGCCAAATCGACACTTTTCGCTTTCAGCAAAAATGAATGAATGGGACACAAAGGAGGACACTTGTAAGTCCATGAAGAATGCATTGTACGTACTGCGGTATGCCAAAGGGCCAAAGCAACGTCGAACAGTGAAAAAATCAAGCCCATAGCCTAAGCTGTTATTGAGTTATACACTTGTCTGAAGGCATTAGTCAGTTACTTACTTACTCAGTCAGTAGAAAATTCCGTTAAATAATTAAAAAAAAAATTCCGTAGCAACTTTTTGAAGACGTTTCGGGTTGGTCTGAAAGCTTGTTTGGGCTTAGTTTTACCTAACCAATACTGCTTCATCATCTGGGAAAATTGAGGCTGGTTTTTGGGTGATGTTATTTCATGGGTCACGCCTACTCCTTTGTGGTCCCTACTATACAGTACTATCGTACTGTATGAACTGTATGATTAAAAAATGCTACAGATGCAAATGACAATGCTGTTTTGACCCCTTACGTACTTATATTTAGTTATTTCTGCACTCCTTTTTTGTGTTGATTTCTGTTTATATATTTATATACCAATCAACCAAGTAGCCATTTCTGAATATTTTGTTTTCAAACTCATTTACTGTAGCTGGAAGAATGCACGTGTAAATTGGAATGGATCAGAGCCATTGCTGTGATAGTCAGGCGGTCATCTTAAACTGAACTGTACTGACGTACACATGATGTCACACTATGCAGTAACCATAAAGGCATATTTGATTTTAATTTTTTTTTTACTGCATGTGTCTATGTTGAAAGCTAAGTGCTTTCTTTTGAAAGGACCAAGGACAGAAAGGTTGTGAACAACTAAGCAAAACTGGTGAATGAAATAGTGTGTATGGGTTGTCTGGCAATACTAACTATTTCATCTGTTATGTACAAAATCTAGTCATGCACTATTTATGTAGCTAATATATTATATACATGATAACATTGCGAACAGCTGTATATGTGTGGCGCAGATTGTCACTGGTGCAACTTTGGCATGTGGATTTTGATCACACGCATATTTTTTCTTTAAAACTACAATATTAGCTATCTGCATGCATGTACATGGATACATGTGTATCACAGAATTTTTGTCGGATTCGGTTAATAACAGTGCCCACAATACAATATAGCTGCATGCATGGGTGTGGTCTGCAAGGGCAGCTTATCTATAGCCTAAGAAAAATTATATTACAATGTCAAGTGGAAACTTTATTATGAATCCTCCGAATCCTCACTTAGCTAACTGACTCTCCGTCACAGGGAACGACCACCCATTAATTGATATGCAGATCACGGTATATATTATATAGATTTGCGCATGCATGGATGATATACTACAGTCGTGCCAGTCACCTCTGTGAGTAGACTGAGCCTGGGCGAAAACTGAATTATACTGCATGGTAGCTATAATGTCTTGCATGGTGATGACTAATCATGACTTGTATATTTGAAACATAGCTATAGTTCAGGTCTTCCTCAACAATTCTGCTGTTTTCTATAATACCAGTGATTTTAAGAGCTCTGGCTATAACTACTAAGGGAACAAAGTTGTTCAACTTGGTTTGTAGTCTAGCTAGCTATACGCTAAGAATTTAAATATTTGGTGTTGTTTCAGCTGTCATAGCTAGAGGCACACAAACTGTCATGCATGCAGCAAACAAACAAACAAAAAAAGTCCCATTGGCTGGGACCCCCAGTGTGTGAGCCCAGGGTCGTAGCCACTGTGCTATAGCTAAGTAGCTCCCAGGTATGCACCTCATTTAGTTTCTTTTCTGTCTTTAATATATGTCTCTGAGTAGAGTAACTTCTATATATTGAAGACTAACAAAGGTGAAGAAGAAACCAAAGCTGAACCTGAGCCTATAACCCTAACGGCTGTAATACTGCTAAAGAGTGGATAAAGCAAAAGTAGACCAAACACCGAATGATTCACATACTAGGGGAATAAAATCACCTCCATCATTGGTAACAGATTCTAAAGTATAGTGCCCTAAAGTTGAATGCTCAGGGCAACTACTAGTAGCATGCCCTAAAGTCGAATACTCGGGGCATCTAGACGTGTGCCCTAAAGTTATTATTATTATTGTGTACAATTGTAAACCTCATATATGCATGGGTATAATACAAAATGTTAGTTAATAAAGTTTGTGGTAACACTTTGAAAAAGTCAAGAGATTGTTATAAGGCTAGGCCAAGTTGATTCACAGTTTATCGTCAGGGATATTTGAAAAAGTCATGCGGGCAGGAGGTCATTTTTCATACTTCCTAACACTTTTAACATGGAAAAACATGATAGCTAGCTACATACCTTAACAATAATTTGATTACGTCACTATTTATACTTACTCGTTTCATACAATCTCTCGGCTTTAGAAATCCATTTTATTGAAGGTTCTAACGAGTCCCTGAGGGCTGGGATAATCGTTACGTTTGTTACATTGTTGCACACACCATGTTTCAATATACGAAAACGAGTAAGGGAGCGTAAACAATGATTATCACGTGAGAAATAAAACCCATGAGGGCGGTGACGATAAACTGTGAATCAACTTGGCCTGGCCAGGTAAGAGGAAATTACCACATAATGACGTCATTAAGTACCAGTGTATAAATATAGCTAGTTCGAAAGCGCTGACTCATTTTAGCTTATTGGTTAACCACACTAAAGGGTAAAGTTGAGGCATATAGGCAAGGGGTATTATCTATTTCATCATAATTTGATTGCGAAATCGCCACAGCGTACATATAAAAACTGAACTTTCACATGTCCGGGAATGCAGTGACTAAGTCACCACTTGTCCAATTGAAAATATTGGACGAGCGTTTGCAGTGTATTCAGTGCCATTTTTTACTGAACGGACCATTGCAGCTTCAATGTGGTCATCGTCTGTGTACTCCATGCGCCGTGAAACTAAAACAACAAAGGTATGTGTAGCTATAGCTCATATTAATGTTTTGTTGATCTTCCCAGTGAATATTTCTGTAGCTCTCAAACTCTCTTTTGTGATAAATGCCAGAAATACGTTGAATCCAGTAAGGTGAGGTATACTCTCGTTGTATACGTGCATGATATGATTTTGCTTTCCAATAGACTTTCCACGACAAGGCAATAGCTAAAGAAATTGAATGCAGTGTAATTACTTGCCCTCAGTGTGGCTGGACTGGAGAGTATCGAAATTATCAGGTAGAGCTATAGCTGCTGGCTATATCTGGTTGTATTACGTATGTATAGATGCCAATTGCTTAAAGCCATATAAATTTTATTCTATATCATAGAAACATTTGAAGGAGGGGTGTCAACTAATCAAGGTGTCATGCCCCAACGAAGGATGTGGTGAGGAGATTATTAAATCTCAACTTGATGAACACTTACAACAGTGTTACAGAAGGCAACTGTGTCAACTATGCAAGAAAGAGAGCTGTACTTGCCGGGACCAGCACAAGGTAACTAAACATTTTCAATAACCAGCAAATGTCATTGTTATAATGTTCTTCTTTGTAGATGGATCTTCATCTAGGCACTCAAAAACGCAATTCGTTTGGTAAAAAGCAAACACTAATGAAGGATTGCGAGTTTCACTTTTTAAAGTGTTGCTTTAGGGGAAATGATGTAGAATTAGAAAGACACATGGAAGAATCCCAGAAAGATCACCTCCTTATGGTTCGTAATTATCTATCCTGTAAATCACCTCAGAAGCTAAACGGTGTTACCAGTATTGGCGACAATGGTCTCAAACTTTTACTGTACACTAAATTAGATAAGATAAATGAAAAATTAGGTCGTAATGAAAACAAAGAGAACGGGTTACAAATTGCTGAGCTGCAAGGCCAACAAAAAGACATTACCTTTCGGTTAACTGGCGTTGAAGATCTTCTGGCCACTTTGCAAGCGAGCATCAATGAGATAAATCGTACTTATGAGGAAGTGTCTCTCACCTTACAAACACTTCAAGCTACTTCATATGATGGTCACAACATATGGAAGATACCAGATATCACCAGACGTAGGAGGGATGCTCTACTAGGAAAGACTGTCAGTTTATATTCAGCACCATTTTACACCAGCAGATTTGGGTACAGACTGTGTCTACGTGTGTATTTATATGGTGATGGTAGTGGCAAGGGACGTTACATATCTTACTTCCTTACCATCATGAAGGGAGAATATGATGCTTTACTAGAATGGCCATTTCAGCATATGGTGACAATGACATTAGTGAACCAGAAAGGCAACAACAATATTGTACAGTCATTCAGGCCCAACCCAACCAGTACTAGTTTTCATTGTCCAAAATCGGACATGAATGTTGCATCTGGTTGTCCTAAATTTGCTCCAATATCAATACTGGATAATCCTGAATTTGTTGTGGATGATGTGGCATTCTTCAAGTGTGATATAAGTGTTAATAAGTCATGATTAAAAGTCGAAACTCATCATTAATTTATTTGCAAAATTAATATATTTTTGTATTTAGCAAACATGTTTATTTTTTACAAAGCACTTTATCATTTGTTAGTGAAAGAGCTATATAGATCAGACAATGTTTTATGAACTAATTTCATTTCTACTTTTGTACAATCATGCTATTATGCATTAATTTAGCAAATAAAATTGCTCAGATACATACATTAAAATTTAATGTTGATAGCATCAAACATGCACAAGTTGTGATGCTGGCTATATCATTGTGTAATGTATACTTCTCATGCATGTGTACACAAAGGAATCCTGGTATGTATATACCCATAATGATCCCATGCATTAGTTATAAATATGCTCATCTGTTTTATGTATTCTGCATGTACTTACAGCAGCTACTATAAGTTGTGTTTGTGTGTTTATGATTACTTCACATATAGAAACACTTATGGATGGCAGGTTTTATATATATGGTAAGTTTTCAACCACAGTGTTTATCAACACTATAGTAACCAGTGGATATTAAGGTTGTGGTTGTTGATGACCACACCTAATATCTGTATTATGTATCTTGTGGTATTAATGGTGGTCTGCAATGTTTGCCAACAGATATCCACATACAACATTAACACTATACATTCCAACACTACAGTACTGATACCACAATAGTTATTCATTATAACATACAACTTATGCACACATAGATTAGAGTTTAATTGTTTATTTATGTAAAGGGTCATATGACATAATGTCAGAGCAAAATGTGAATGTTATTATGTGGTATCCCTGTACATGGTTATGTGGTGGCCACACAAATTGTAACAATGTACATTGACACAATTATATATGTGGTGTGAAGTATAATTGGAACCTGCATTGCTATAAAATATAGTGTCCCTTATGCTTACATCACACTATTTTTAGATGACCTTTTTGCATTGTTTATTAGCTGACATGTCATGGTAAATACATTTTCAGTTACTTTATATGGATGTGTGACATAGCAGACTAGATAGACGTAAACAACTATATGCAGATAGTTTACTTAAAAAATTAAAGTTGCTAAATGTGTGCAGTGAAACATGTCTAATTTGGGTTGTGTTAATTTGGGCCAAAATTTCTTGACTCTATAATCAGGTGGCATACACAAATAGCACATTTGAAGATCATTACAATGTAGACAGTTATTATGCAGTGACCTGATTAGGCAGTATTGTTACATCACTCTCATGGCTTTAATCACCCAACATAAATGAGGTGTAAGTAGGTGGATTTTATGCAAATTTATTTACTGAATATTCTGCCATTAATTTTATGCAAGTTTTACAACTAGAATGATACTTGTTGGAACAGTTAGTTCGCTTAAAATGATTTGCCAGCTGCAGTTAATGGAGTATACAGTAGGTGGCTGGTATGACTGAACTGGTAACTATATGCATGCATGGCTTAACATAATAGACATGCATTCACAGTTTACATGTACACTACAACCAGAGAGGCAAATTGTTAATTGCTTCTCTTTGATTTGGAAAGCCAGATGTTTTATATGATTTATTGGTTGGTCACAAGATATCTCGAAAAATGGTATATGCAGTGTGCTGTTATCGTTATATGATTATTTGTAAAGCCCATTGTCGACTAACTGGTTATATCAAACCATTGGTTTGTTTGCTCTTGTATGAAGTTCAGTTAACAATGGTATGTGTGCACATGTGCATGTGAGTGTGTGTGCAATTTCTGTGTAGCTATTTATAAAATACTCTAATAAAGCAATCACTTAATACTTTGATTGATTGACATCTTTAATTTTCAATAGTTACAATAATTATTACATTTTGTATAGATACTTTAAATCATAAAACGTTTTTTGCATCTTATGCAGATTTACTATACTGTACTATGATGGTTTGCTAGAATTAATACTTTAGCCCAAAAACAAAATTAAAGCACCAATAAGAATTCTAATATATATATGAAGAATACATTACAAAATTCAACTTTGGTTGTTTGGCACAATGCATGGTGAGCTAGGGGTCAAGAAAAAGTGGTTGATGTCAGCTTATATACACTTCCTTAGAGCCTAACAGAGCTATCTTTTGTACAGTCTATTAGTCTAAGAGTACTTGACTGTTCTATTAGACTGTTTTGATTATAACAACACTATTCTAATCATCACTCCAAAAATTAGCTACCAACTCTCATTGATTCTTATAAGAGCTTAGTCTTTTCCTTTGTTTCTGTACTCAGTTTTAGCTTCCTACCTTGCATGCAGTAAAAATTTGAGATAGGGGTGCTAAAGCCACTCCCATCCCCAAAAGCCCCTTATGATTTGTCTAAAAATCCAATGCATGTTACCTTATAGATGTATGTGACAGCATGTTGAAGTTGACCGATTTGATTTGATGTATTAGCACTATATAGCAGACCCAACAAGCTATAATATAAGTGTGAATTGTTGGCTATCCTACTACAAACAGGGTAGTCCACAAAAAAAAATCTATATAATGACTGACCTGTCTGGTATGAGTTTGCTGTATTTTGTGATCGGTAGAAGATCTAACTGAAGTCCTGGAGATCATTGTAATTATGACATGGGCAGCATTCTTTACCATGTATGTAAGTATTGTATTACAAGTATTCTGTGAATGCTATCTCACTAGGGACCTGTGAGAAGGCCTAAAGCCTGTTAATACAGGGAGTCAGAAACATGTATATAACTAAGACCAGAAAAAATCCCAGACCCTTGCAGTGGTGACTTGATCCCCAGCAACATGCAGCTGTAAAACATGACTGCATCTCAACAAAAGCCTCAATACTTATGATAATTATAAATATAACAATTATTTGTCGTATTTCTATACCAATCGTCAGCAGTTTTTTATTCCAGTCAGAATTTTATGTTGGAGTACTGTGCATTGCCGACAATTGCAAAACTTGCATGCAATTGTTATGTCACAACTTAAAGTGAGCTGCGACATGCTAGCTATATCAAGAAACTTTATTGACTATCACATGACTATTTATAATTGCTGACTATGTGGCAGCAATTATAAATATTTCAGCATAATTAATATATGTGCAAGAGACATTTAGAAGACTGCATCAAAATATATCTAACTTTAATATTTATATAATTATATATGTGCATGTGGAATTTTGTTTGGGCTGGCCCCTAGCGTAAGCTGCATATTTGTGCAGATATTAATTCAAAGATCAAGATACTCTAATAAAACAGCCAAAATTTATATATATATATATATATATAGCAGCCAGACATATTTTATTTTGTGAGCATAATACCCTCATTGACTACCTTGGAATTAGGGAGCAGAAATTGCCTTAACTTTTAACTGACTCACAATAGTATGCACTTATATTATGTTGCATCTATAAATCCAGTGCCACCAGACAATTTGACAAAGCCAATATTGAATTTAATTATATTCTCAGATCAGGATGGAGTACAAGAGCCATTAATAATGCAAATGAGATGAAAGAGGGAATGGCTCATAAGGAATTAGCTTTTTTTCATGCAAGATCTATCCACCTTCTTTTATACATGCCATAGTTGAAATAAGCTGTGGAAAGTAGTGCATATATAAATTAGCTCAGGAGCAGTGAAACAAAGCAGGTTAAAGGGTGAGGGGCCATACCAGCTATAAAGGTTGCAGCAGAGTTTGACATGAAAGATGTTATTTTGGTGGAGGCCTTAGGGAATGCTCCCAGAAAATTTTCAGATTAATTTCTATAGGCAAGGGAGCCAGCCACTTTTATTGATCAAGGCATGTCACGAAGATTGAGATACTCTAAGTTAGCAGCTAACTACGCTAATAGAACAATCACATTTTTTATGTTTGTCTAATTTACACAGTGTTTGTACACTTGTAAAACAGGTGTTAAATAAACGTATGTAGTGTTCACTTCTGTGCTATAGTTGGATGTTGAAAACCAGTGCTCTCACCCATTGCTAAAGATCTTTCATGAACCACGGTAGTAGTTTTATGTTTTTGGCCAAAATCCTAATTTAACACTCACCTAAACACCACCTTAGGAAACTCCCCCAACCACAAAAGAAGTCTTAGAAGTTAATTTGGAAGAAGTATGGGTCCACTGGAAAATATGAAATCAAAAGGAACCAATAGGAAGTACTTTTTAAAATAACTGAAATATTGTTAACTTTTGGGGGATAAAAACTATATAGGTTGCCTTTCTATGTCTTTCTTCTTGCCCATAACCTATTTTAAACTGCATATTGCAATGATAACACCCAATATGTGGCATTCTCAAGCAAATTTGCTTCACCTCCTCATTGATCTGATTTAGTCTCTGCAAGGGTAACCAACGTGTTATAATGTGTATTCATGATAACATGTTCATTTGGAAACCCTATATATCATTACCTATGTTTTAACCACAGTACAATAAGTTCATACCAGAGCAGCGATGTTGTTGTGTACCACTGCGTACTTGACTTATTGTGATATATCAGTTGGATATATCAAGGCTGAAGTATACATTCAATTGTAAGGAAACAGTACATGTATACTGGTGTTTCTTAACTCTATAATAATTCTTAACAGCTGTGTACTGTAGTACATGATGACTGACTCGATAAACAGGTTTAGTACTGTGTAATATCATGCACCACCAGCACGGGTGTATCCAGCATTTTTCCAAAGGGGTTTCCAGATTTGGTAGTGAGTTTGATACAGGAGTCTGGGAACCACTGACAGATTTTGAACAGGAAATGCCTCAAAATTTACTAGCTCATGCTCTATGGATAATACAAACTATTATAATACAAACTATTAATATTAAGCTATCTTTAATATAATTATGCTTAATTAATTGCTTAGCTCCCTTTAAGTTAGTACGGCTGGTCAAGAGTATTGTTAAAGTAGTTATCCAAATAATAAAATTTTATTTTTCAAGCTAGTACTAGCATTATTCCTTACTAAAACTATACCTGCAATCTGTTATGAGTGTTCTATTTGAGTATTTTTGACTGCTCTATTAGAATACATCTGACTGTTCTATTAAAGTATCTTGATCTTAATAGTTAAATTCATACTATTTTTCTCCCTAAAATCTTTTAGACAAGTTTCTTATCACATGCACTATAGCTCTGCTCTATTCCCATCTTTCTGTATATTTGTGCAACCAAACTATGATGGTTTCACTTTTTGCAAGCCCACAAGTTTAAATTTCAAAGGGGTTCAGGAAACCCCCTAAATATGCTGCTACATATTATCAAGAGTACATAATATAAAAAACAACATAAATTAGTATCTAAAGTTCGACATTCTTTCTTTTTTATTGTTATGTACTCTTAATATTATGTTAGCTATCCATAAATGGATTTATAAAAAGTAAACCAACTAGTGAAAAATAATTTTAAAAATTAAAACATGGGAATAGAGTTAGCCGAGAGTCAAACAAGCCAGCATGTTAAACACAGAGATCTCTCTTTAGACTCAAATAAACATAAAGTTTATACAGAAGCATTCTCAGTACATATATATATCTGTCTCTGATTTATGGAAACTGCTGTTTTTTTCTTTGGTCTCTACCATATCCATTGAGTCTAAATAGAGATCTCTTTAACATGCTGGCTTGTTTGACTCTTGTTTCTTTCTTTACTTTTTTCAGCGATCTCACTCTATTCCCATGTTTTAATTTTTTTAATTATTTTTGCACTTCCGCGTGTGGTCATGAGTGACAGGAGTTCCCATAGTATACGTAGCTAAATTATGTGATTTACAAAAATGCACGAATGAGAAAAATCAGTGGTGTGGAATTTGCTGTTGGTTATATAATATACCTAGTAACACCTGATGGCTTCCACAAGAATCATCAGTAATTTCTACAGTCAGTGGATTGATTCTTGTACTGGTCTTCAATTGTAACACTGCATATGGAACATATATTCTGAAACAGGTTGTAGGACCAAGTGTCCTATACAGACCTTCAGCACTTGTGCTGTAGAGCCATAATAAATAAATGCCTGAAAATGGAGCAGAATAACCAGTTCACTTTTCAGTAATTGATAGTCAGCTGGACACATGTTTGATTGCAATTTCCATAACTCATAGTTGGAGCACATGTACAGCCACTCAATTGACTTTCTGATTCTTTTTTCTTTATGCATAGTCATAAATCAATTCAAAAAATACAAACAAGTGTAAGGAAATGTTGCTCAGGAGCTCTTGTCTGATAAGTGTAACTGGTTTGAAATCAAGAGTTCAGATGATTATAACTTTCCTGGGACAACATATCCTGAGGTCATAGAAAGAAAAGGCAGTGAACCAAGGAAGCTAGGTCATCTACATGCCTCAGGGAATTATGATCCAATTTTTAATCATTATTCTATCCGAATTTCTCCAAAAAAGTTATCATTATGCTCTTATTATTCCCAAAATGTACTCATTCTCAAAATTATTCATAAAAAATGTTCAACTTGTGCAATTTACAATGTTTAGCAGTAAATTGGTACAATAATTATGTTGTTCTATTAGAGAGGAAAGATAGCTTTTAGCTGCTAAGATGCTTAGTCACTGTTGCAATACAGTAAACAGTGGCGGATCCAGGATGGGGCATTTGGGGCAAATGCCCCCCCCCCCCCCCCCCCCCCTTCAAGAAATTGCATACAAGATCGAGATACTCTAATAGAGCAGTCAATTACTCTAATAAAGCAGTCACAATGTTCATGAGGCAGTGTAGCTTACCTATGAAGCTACAAATAGGATTTTATTTTACATAACAGACGTGATATAGTTGGTAAGGATAACTAGCTATTATTGTTGTGACCTTTTTTTTTTTTTTTTTTTGGTCTTCAACTGGTTTTCAGCAAGTTTTTTTGGTCTTCAACTGTTTTTCAGAAAGGTGCCCCCCCTCTTTCGAAACTCTGGATCCGCCCCTGGTAAAGAGTATTCCGCTGACTGTTCTATTAGAGTAGGTGACTGCTCTATTAGAGTATCTCACTCTCAACTTACTCTTAAATCATTTCACAATGCCAGAATAATTTCCTATTCTTTTATCCCATCATTATACTCAAAATTATGCAGGCATAATTCCCTGACCCCTACGGCTGCAGCTATACTAGTAGACTTAAGCTGGTTAATAGCTGGTAGTGTTGTGCAGTGGTGTGTTAACTGCTGAGAGTACTGAACACAATTCCTATAATTAGTAGACCTGTTATCTTACTCCTTCAAAAATTTTATTTTGAAAGTCTTACTTTAGTGCTAGCAAATTGGGTAGTGTTTCCGTTGTACTGTTGAAGCTTATAAGCTTCTAAGCTTACATTGAGAAGCGTGAATCAAATTTCAAAGAGGATTTTCAAAAATGGGGCGACTCCCACAGAAAAATTCATTATTCCTGTATGGGAATTACCATGGAGATGCTGTAATTCCCATTTGAGAATGCTACAATCCTCATCATGTGTATGTGTGATTCCCATGATGGGATTTTCACAGTGTTGGGGCAATTACTTTTTAAAAGTAACTGATACATATTACTTGCAACTACAGTGAAACCTGTTAATCAGGACACTTGAAAATGAGGACACCTGTGTAATCTGGACACTTGGCAATGGTCCCGAAGTATCCCTTAGCATGTAAACTGATCTGAAAAGCAGGACATCTTGATAATCAGGGCAGTTTGGTTAGTCCCAAGGTGTCCTTAATACACAGGTTTCATTGTAAAACTATTTAGTTACAGTTACATATTACCCATAAAATAAAGTAACTATAATAATATTACATATTATTTTACTTTGTGTCCACAGCCTTAAGCTGTCACGTGTGCAACTACCTCCTTATCATGTGACATGATAGCATTGTTGGACAATGTGTAAATCTTGATTATAATTGTATTGAAGTGAAAGTAACTGATCAATAAGCTTCATTCATTAATTCGAGGTGGGCTTAGTTACTTCATTGTTGCTATGTATTACTCAATGGATTAGTAATGAGATTAGTAACTTTGTTATAAAATTACTTAATATTCGATTTGTTACAGCAACTTCATTAATAATAGGATATAGCTACACCCAGTAAAAAACTTTAAGGAGTGGGTTTAGAAAGCTTCTTGTTAAATTGATTGGTGACACTGAGCTGAGCCGGGCCTATATAGGTGTGTTGCTTTAAAATCTCAAGCCAGTTAAATAGTCTCAATCAGGTCTCCACGCGCTCTCATCTACAGTATAGTGAGTAAATATTTAGATTCTGGATGCGTTCTTGGTAAGATAGATTTGCTGTAAATTGTGGGGTATCAACTTGATTTTGTAGCACCGCGGTGCTGAATTTTCTCAGTCATGCTAGCTACCCCGCTACTGACTGAGGACGGTGAGACGACTAGAAATGGTGGTACGTGACGGCTGAGCTATCTAGATTACGTGAAGATAAAAGGTGAACTACTCAGAACTACTATAGTTTCGTATAGTTTAATAAGTTAGTTCTAAATACAGCAAAGTATAGATCATGTGACATACCTTAGCGGGTCACTGGTCACGGCGTTCTCGAACATACCCCCCGCTTCCGGCACCTGTTCTATTCCTTTTAGGCTAATGGTCTATTCTTAGCCGCTCTATAATAAAACATTGAGTAATAATTGAGCCGGTATAAAAGCACGTGTGTTCTTGTACTGATTATGTAGAAAAGATCAAGAAGTTACTGAACCAGGCTGAACTAGTTTCACAGCTACATAGCAGTTGCACTGTTGCAGATTTTTTACTGAGTTAGCCACAAAAATAGAACAGACCGAGGACTATGGTATCGATAATCAGTTCACTGCCAACATCAGAGGAGAGATTTCAATGTTCAGTGTGTCACTACCTTCTTAGTGGACCCCTCCAGTTTCCTTGCGGCCATCGGATATGCACCCCATGTGCTAGGAGGCTCAAACAACAAGGGTAAGTTGATCAACGGAATAATTGTATTGATAGCCTACGATACGTATCAATATGAGCAGCTATACAACAAGCTTCAATTGAATGTAGCTAGATAGTTAATCCATGCACAGTTTGCACACTGCCAACAACCATATGCTTAAAAATTTGAACTTGTAACTTGCTAGCTATATAGTTAAGTAGCTATAATAAATACCTACATGTTGATGTTTGTTGCTAGTTTAGATATTGTTTGCATATCACAAAATTTGTCAGGGTACCCATATGTTAGTTTCATGGCATTTATATGGCTTTGCATTTGAGCTTTGTGTTTACCAATTAGTTTGGGAAGATTATTATTCATGACACATTAGCGAATTGATTGATACCTAAACAGAGCAATTACCTGTATGAATAGCGAGATGAATAGATATGTCTACAAAATTATGCTTTTTCCAATAGCAGTTAACAAATTACTCAATAGACAATTGTATATAGCTATAGCTGGTGTAATATGTTATTATCAACGACCAATTTCTGTTTGCCATAGCAGCGTTATCAAAATGATTTGGGTAGCATTAGAAAGAACAATGAAAGAGCTTCGTTTTATAGTGTAGGTTGCTGTAGAGATTTGGAGGAATAAGGTCTGTAAATTTGCATTTTATAACAATGGAAATACAGCTGATCTTTTGCTGTGGTGCATCGGCATGTAAAGGAAAGTTATGCAGTAACACCTATTACAACAGGTACATAGAGATAGTAATTGTCAATTTCCGCTTTTTCTTTTTGAACTTGTGAAGTAGTACAATGAGTGGAAATTGGATTCTATCTTTTGTTTATGCTTTCTTGTTGAAGGTCATGCATGTGGTACACTGCATTTTAAAAATTTGCTTTGATTTGCTTGATGGCTCTCAATTACATTTTTGACATGAGATGGTGCATTCACATATAGACTGGCATTTTGGCTTGTCATTGAAACTACAATTGGCTGAAACCATTCACATAATTATATAATTGCTTATCAACCTCTAGTTTCGTTTAGTCATATAATATACCAAAAAGTTTAAGGGACTGTACCACCTCAGATATAGGAGTTTGCACTTGTTTGACATTCACATAAATGTGTGTTTTGATAGATGTGTTTCATGTGGATCTGTTAGTGCTATGGTTGCTAAAACAATCGTGCATGGCAATTTTCAAAACATGTATATCTGGTTGTTCTGATAGTATATTTCCTATTCTTGGATGATTTAATATATGTGACATCATTATAGAATTGATGTATATATCAGTGTTGTCATCCGGGCCAACCGGGTCACATTTTCTCTGGGTCATCCAGGTCCGACCCGGTTTACAAATTATCCGGGTCTGACCCGGATTGGATCATGTGAGAAACGAAATTGTTCGTTTGACGATGTGGAAACTTATAAACGCTATCGCATAGCTCTTTCGTGAGCCACGCCATTACAAACATACGCTCAGACATGCCCATTTATTAGTAAGTACAGTACATAGCATGAAACTGTGTCCGTTGGCTGTCTGCAAGCTTACATGGAGCCACGCCCACTAATCGATTATTGTAAGAGTTGTGTATAGTCAAGTCTTGCAGCAGGATAAGTGCTTTTGTGAACCATACCCACTTCAATATATTGGGAAATTGTAAAACTGGGTATGCACGAAGCCACACCCAATTGCTGTCTGTAAACTCGCAGTAGCTACGTGGAACCAAAACCCACTGACTGATTTTAAATTATAAACTCACCAGCTTAGTTATCACATAACTACTCGTTTACTCGACATGAATCGAACGCTCAAAACGTAGTCTCGCTCACTCGAGACTAGCCGAAACATAGCTCTTATCGCACGCCTCGGCTTTAATTAATCCGGGTCAGTGGGTCATCCGGGTCAGCAGTAGTGACCCGGTTTCAACACTGGTATATATGTTACAATTTGTGTAAACATTTTGTGCAAGCAGGTAATAGTTTATATTATATACAGTGTCCAGATATTCTTCTGTGAAATATGCAAGGAAACAGTAGCTTTGATAGATGTAAGTCAATTTGATTGTAAATGTCAACTTTGTCATGTGTACATGTTTATTCTTTGCATGTCCACAATTCTGTGATTTTTTTGCATGGTTGCAAAGTATAATGAATGATTATGCATGCACTAATGTATACATTGCCCATTGATTCAAGCTCTAAATGATACTGATATATTACTCTTTTATTTTCTCATTGTAGTGCTATTGTGACAAGGCAATATCCAAAGAGATAGATAATCTGATGATTTCCTGTCCTTACTGTAGTAATTGGACTGGTAAATATCATCATTATCAGGTATACATGATTGTCACTGTCATATGCCATGCTATTGTAATTGGTGTCAATGCATGCATAGATCAATTCATAGGCGATTCTAAGGGGGGGCCAGGGGGGGCCAAGGCCCCCCCTGTTAAAAAATAACTTTTAAAAAATCTTGGGGGAAAGTTGCTGTATAGAGTGGCATTGTTATTTTTAGCATTGTTCATGTTTTTAGAACAAATTTTAGGCTGTTTTCAAGCCTTTAAATTGCAAAAATCCTGCAGCTTCTGGGGGTTGCACCCCCAGACCCCCCTGAAAATTCTACTTTATACTATAGCCAAACAACAATAGTTATGTTGTTCCCTACTGGGCCCCCCCTGTAGGTCAGGTCTAGAATCGCCACTGGATCAATTAGACTAAATATTGTTGTCCTGAATTGTGAGAACTATACAACCTTACTGATGATTACATTTTTATCATCAGTAAGCGCTATCCTACCATATAAGGATTTGCAGGAAAGGAGCCTGTATATGCAGGGAATCAGAATCTTTATTTTGAGAATATACAATAAAAATACTCTCAAGTTTAATTGGCTGCTCAGTATCTAAATCCTGTTGACCCCTTGTCTCCATCTCAATAGATCCCTGTCTCTGGGGTGATACAACAAAATATAATTATGGTAATTATTTTCCCATAGCACTATGAGTGTTATATCAATAGTAAAGGTTGGAAGTGTAATGAGCTTGTTTCCACTAACAATGGTAAACCAGAGGAGGACATCAAATAATTAAATCATTTTCGCCTCGAAATCTAGGGGAGTTTACAAAACAAAGCACATTTTCTTATTCCTTATGAAGTACAATCTTGATATTTCCCCATTTGCTAGTTTTTGTATTGTGACTTGAGGCTCACGTGAAATTTCAAGCCAAAATATGCAATTAACGTAATATTTTAAGTAGTGCTTGAAGCACTTCCAACCTCCTCTGGTGGTATACATTTGACTTTAGTGATGTCACAATATCTATGTTTCAAGAAGCTGTAAAGGTAGTGATCTAGACTTTTGAATACATACCTTAGATCTTACAGCTCCCGAGCATAGCGAGGCTACCACAGCAAAAAGCTTTTGGGTTATCCGTAATAACTTTGTGTTTTACGGTGCAGAAGAATGTCTCATATTGACATATACAGAAACCTTTACATGCATCATACTATTATAAGGAAACAGACGGAATGATAATAGAGATTTGGCATATGCATAATGTGTATACACAACAAAAGGAGCAGCTAATTTCCATAGAAAACATTTGACTGTCATGATGCACATAATATATAATAATTATGGTATACCACACCTGAACGCTAGGTTAGATGTTTTAAACTTTTGATACAGGATCATATAAAGGAGGAATGTCAACTGGTAAAGTTTCCATGTCCCAATGAAAGTTGTCATGAGGAGATCACAAGATCACGACTTGATAATCACTTACAACAGTGTCAGTATAGAAAACAATCATGTTATTGGTGCAAGGAAGAGGTCCGTTATGATCAACAGAAGGTATTTATATATTTACCACACTATGATGGATATTATGAACTTTTTTTGTTACAGGAACATGAAGGAAAGTGTACTGGTATTCCAATCAAATGTCCCAGTGGATGCAATAGTTCTGTTCCTAGGAGAGAAGTGAGTTGTACTGTATAGTTGAGATCAGCTGTATTGTGCAGGTGAAGTAAAGAGTGAACCTAGCTTCTGTGCATGCTATACAGTTTAAAATGGGCTTTTGTTATAATTAGAACACTACTTATGGCCTATCTAATCATATCAATAAATGGAGCTAATCAAATCATCTCCTGTTGAAGGTACAGTATAGAATTTCTGTTCAAACCCAGAGGTAATATTTGGTGATAGGTTAAAAATTTACAGTTTCTAACAGAATGATGTAAATGTTATAATATATATAATTTAAGTGCACATAAATTCTAGCATCAGAGTACGTCTCTTCGTTTTTTTGAATAGTTGTATTGTGTGTAAAGCAGCATTGAAACCAAGTTACTACTGGTGACCTGGATGACCTAATGACTCAGATAGCAATCCTCAGATGTGACTTGAATTAATTAAAACTGAAGCATGTGGCAAGAGCTACATTTTGGGTGCTCCACAAGTTAAGTAAACGGGTAGCTAGTTTGATCAGTCAGTGGGTATTTTCACGTAAGTTTGCAGACAGCAAAATACGTCTCTTATAAGTGGATGTGGCTTTATGCATACGTACAAGCTTCAACACTGATAAATTTGTGTGGCTCCATTTATGCACAAACAGTATCATACATTCTTGGGCATGGCTCACAAACAAAAACAAGGCTGGAGGTCTAGCACTGGTAGCCATACTTATAAAATTTCAATTAGCTAACTACAATATATGAGAGGTAGAAAGGATAGAAGATAAAGAGTAAAATAGTCTGTAGGAGCTGGGATTTTGGTATACATGGAAAGGGAGAATAATAATTGTAATCAATTAGTGGGTGTGGTTTAACATACATGGATTTGTACATACCAATACACATGCTGATAAATGGTGTGGCTCCATCTATGCCTACAGACAGTGGGCATGGCTCAGAGCTACAGTAGCTCTTGACTATGACAAGTTCCACATTACAAAACTGATTAATTCTGTGATACAATCAGGGTCAGTCAACAAAGCGGGTCAGACCGTGACCTGCATGACCCGGGTAACCTGACCTGCTTTCTGTGCTGATGTAAAGAGCATTATCTCTTGATACAACATATTGGAGGATGTTACTAAATTGTGGACTGAACTGCTGGGGATAAGCACTGGGTTTGACTACTGGACATACATAATTGAATTTTAAAGTTTCAAAACTTTATAGTTGAACTTGTTAAAAGTCATTGTAGTCCTGGATCTAGATCTATTGCCTGTATATAGTATTATGCACAGTGTTTCTTGCTATATATTAAGTTTGTTTTCTCATGTACTGCTACAAGTAGCTCTCAGCACATTAAGCCATAAAGTATTAGACTACAAAATATCAAGTTCAGTATGCTAGTAGTCATGTCTATCATTGAACAGTTACAGCAAATCTTTGTTCTGCTGGACCCATTCTCCTAAAATAAAAGTCAGTCATACAGGCTTATAGTGAAGTTCATCCACATCAAGGTACTTGTCAATGAGATGAATTTCTGGAGTGCATTATCAAAGGTAATCAAATATACGTAGCTGCATAGAAGCTGGGTTATAGTCAGTATTCATATGGTGTACTAAGGTGTACTATATATATATAGCTATGTTCTAATGCATTGCTTTTAATTTCAGATGGATCTCCATTTGGATCCTAACAATGAACGTGGTTGTCCACTGGTCAGCAAACAAAAATGTATTTTTGCTTTTGTGGGCTGTCAGTTTGAAGCAAGTGGCATGCAATTGGAAACGCACTTGAAGAAATATGTGAAACATCATCTGTTGATGGTGGGCCAGTATTTGTATGATTTCCATCAAAAGAAACAAACTAGTGGCAGAATCACTGGCAAAGATTATGAAGAAATAAAGCAACTGTTGTATAATGAGGTGGAGAAGGCTAATAAGCAGTTAGAGACATTTAATGACAAGGACAGAGAATTGGCTTTACAAATCACTGAATTTCAGGGCAAGCAGAATAACATTGGTTTCCGATTAACTGGAGTTGAGGATCTTTTAACATCCTTACAAGCTAGTATTATTGAGATCAACCATACTTATGAGGAAGTGTCTCTCACCTTACAAACACTTCAAGCTACTTCATATGATGGTCACTATATATGGAAGATACCAGATATAACCAGACGTAGGAGGGATGCTCTACTAGGAAAGACTGTCAGTTTATATTCAGCACCATTTTACACCAGCAGGTTTGGGTACAGACTATGTCTACGTGTGTATTTAGATGGTGATGGTAGTGGCAAGGGACGTTACATATCTTACTTCCTTACCATCATGAAGGGAGAATATGATGCTTTACTAGAATGGCCATTTCAGCATATGGTGACAATGACCTTAGTGAACCAGAAAGGCAACAACAATATTGTACAGTCATTCAGACCCAACCCAACCAGTACTAGTTTTCATCGCCCAAAATCAGACATGAATGTGGCAACTGGTTGTCCTAAATTTGCTCCAATATCAGTACTGGATAATCCTGAATTTGTTGTTGATGATGTGGCATTCTTCAAGTGTGACATTCGTTAAATATGACATAAAAATAGGATGAATGGTTCTTACTTTGTACAGACTGTATATGTTATAATTTTGTAGCTATGCATATTTAGTTTCTTCCCTGTCTATTATAGTTACGTAAATATCAGCAACTTACCTTTTAACCCAGGCATAATTTATGTAACAATGAGATCATCATTTCACAATTGTAATATATCAATTATAAGTGATCACATGGCAGTGAAGTAATGATACACATCTTCACACTTTACCTGATATACTGTAGCAGAGGTACAGCCTAAACTGTCTTAAGAAGTGTAATTACACAGAATTGATAAAGTGGATATAATAACCTAGTGGAGTTCAAATACTATAGCCCTATACATACTATACAAGTACACAAAAGAATTTCAACTAGAGTAGGGACCATAGCACATTGATAAAAAATACTGAAACAAGCTGGAGTAGTGCACGATATTAAACAATAAGAAGTGTTATATCCCTACTGTGCATTTCCATTATGGTATCTTGAGCACAGTAGGGATATAACACTTCTTATTGTTTTACTGTGATATAATATCATACACTATTCCAGCTTGTTTCGGTACTTTTATTGATGTGCTATGGTCCCTACTATAACAGAAAATTCCAAATTTTTTGTGTACTTGTTTGATCAATTATTGTCTGAACAGTGAAGTTTCCATTACACTTCATTATCAGCTATGTTCAACCATTACAAATCAAGAACTAATTGAAAACCATCTCTGCAATCAAAGTAGCCACTATGACACTGTGACCTTTCACTATCAGTGAAGATGAATGGGACACAAAGGAGTACACTGGTAAGTCCATTAAGAATGCATTTTATGTACTGTGGTATGCCAATAGGCATGTGTGACGTCGAACAGTGAAAAATCAAGCCTGTATCCTTATGAGTTATGCTTGTCTGAAGACATTAGTCAGTTAGTTAGTCAGTCAGTTACTTAGTCAGTTAGTCAGTCACTAGAAATATCCGTTTAATAATTTAAAAAAAAAAAATTCAAAACAGGGTTTCAGGTCGATCTGAAGAGTTGGGTTTACCTAACCAATACTGCTTCATCGTTGTCAGGGAAAGGTGAGACTGGTTTTTGGGTGATGTTTTTTCATGGGCCATGCCTAAACCTTTGTGGTCCCTACTATCGTACCGTATGATTATATTATTATTATTTTTTATTACTGTGCAAGACCATACTCATACCAGCTCCATCTAACTACTGTTTACGAGGCCACCAAATGAGGCTGTTACAGCCAAACACAAGTGCAAACTCATGACTCATTCTTTCCATCAAGTATAAAGATCTGGAACAATTTACCCAATGACCTCATCACCTGTTCAAGTTTAGACCAATTTAAAGCAAGGCTAGCTGAACATCAATTAATCACATAATTAATTTTGTTGATTCATTGTCTGTGCTTGTACGTACTCTTTGCAAGAGGTTTTGCACAGTAAACAATAATAAGACCTCTACTGTATATGTTGCTATATGTGACTGGCCAGACTTATCGAGCATGACAGCAGATTTGATTTTCACCAAGAACACAAAGCTATATATGTGAATAAACTATCGAATTTCATTATTAAAATCAGCTAGACTTGAGTGGTCTGCTTTTGCTGGCTGCTTTTCCCAAGCACAGTGGCAATCCATACAAGCTTGATATTTTCACTGTTTGATGTTGCTTCAGCCTGACAGGTGCCTTTTGGCAATGGCTAGGGAGAGGTGTTGATTCACAATAGCACGGTAGCTTCCGGATTATCAACTTGGTCATTCTGCCTATTTTGATGTCTCTGTCCACAGCACTACTCAGCCTGTTCATATTTCTTCCTCCGCTTTCTGTGCTGGAGTGGTTGCTGCAGCTAGAGAGGTGGCTAAGGATGCAAAGCATCTCACTATTGTGGAGAAGGCGGGAGGTTATTTCATTCTACTAGTTGTGGAAAGTTTTGGAATATGGACACCTTTAGTTCTTCATTCTATTGCTGATTGTACCACCACCCATAGTGGTATTTCATGCACCTAAAGTGGCCAGAAGAAATTTACTTCAACAACTTTCTGTATGTTTATGGATGAATAATGCTCGAATAATTTTAAGGTATTGGGCTCTGCAAGGTGGTAGTCATGACTTTCCCTTTTCCCCGTAGTTGTGGTTGTTGTTCCCTTTTCCCTGTCAATGTACTTCTTTGTTGCAGTTAAAGTTTGTTTTGTAGATTCTAATTGTAGCATTTGTTTATGTTTTTCTTCAAACAAGCATTATTACTGGATGATTCTTTTTCCTGAAAAAAATATCCAGGGTGACTGGATTGATTGCAGAGGCGATTCTTCTACTCTTCTTTGTTTGTAATGCTGTGAAACGGGCTGAAAATACATAGCTAATAGCAAAGAGTACTGGTCACTTCAGTAATTAATAGTTGAGGCATATGAATCTTGCGTGGTGACTGGATTGATTGCAGAGGAGCTTCTCCTATTGTTCTTCATTTGTAGTGCTCTGTACAGGCTGAACATAACTGAAATGGCTACTTTACTTTTGAGTCAGTAATTGATAGCTGGGGCACACGTTCAGATGAAAACATCAAATCTGGTGCCATCCTTTCTTTTGATGTGGTATGCGTGGTTTCACCAGTTATAATGATGTTACAAAAAAAGTAAACACGTAAGTATAAGGAAAAATTAGGAATTTTAAGTTCAATTAAGGATCATAGTAGGAAAACAATTAGTATATCTGCAACCTCCCTTGTTTTCCTACTTTTTTCTATTATCCCTAATCACACTTAAAATTCCTAATTTTTCTTAATACCTGCACAATATAAATGCCTCTGTTGGCCTCTTTCTTCTGAAATCCTAGATCCGAGAGGAAGTACAGCACACATTAAGCACTATCAAAAAGATTACATATTAAAAGTTTGACTTCTGATCATGAATCAATGCTTAGCATGGGGATGCGGAGACATCTTATATACAATTTCCAGTGCTATTCTCTTCCATTGTTGCAGTTTGCCCTTTGTTTTGTGCGGTAAGCTCTTCATCACATGATGACTTCTTCAATCTCCCTCAGCACACGGGGTTTACCACACCATTAGACATAAGAAAAGCTTTTGATTGGTACCTACAGTAGTTTTCAATGAAATCTTCCTAAAGTTAATTGCTCCATACAAATGCTACGGGGCTCATGTGAGTGTCAGTGTCATGCATCCTCTGCCTAGATTAACCCCTGTCTAAATCTGACCCTGTGTCTGAAACACAAAACATTATAGACTGTATTGCATCTAAGCTGCCATGTACATAGCTAATGCAAAATTAGTAATTAGTGGTTTGAGTATTTAATTCTTACAGCTTATTTGGCTAGCATTTTTACATGGGATGCATAGGTGGCTCCAGGGTTTTTGGTGACTGGTTTCTGATGAGGAGTAAAGCTAGACTGTTGGTGAAGACCAAAAAAAAGGTAACTGCCTGCTGAGCCTCGGATAACTGAGGATAACTACCCTCTACTAACTATATATTTATGTACCGATCCCCCACTAGATCCCCACCGCAATCAGCGATTCACCTCATGTGTATAAGCATGTGAATGTGGGCTGTGGCCTGCACAAGAGCCTGCATTCATTTACAGGCGCGTGTGTTGTGAAGCTTTTGTTCGTAAATCTCCCTACAATCCTCCTACTTAGCCCGTACTGCATGCATGGGGATACTGGGGGTTATAAATGATAGGTGCATTTAATATGCATACATTACAAGGCCAAAAAGATTATTTTATTTATTAACTCCAGATGTAAGATTACAAAAGGAAAGTGATTGTACAAAAATAGTGTAGTGATGTTGAGGGTCAGATGGCAACATGTTCCAACTGCCCAAACTAATTACTTATACTAGTTAGTTACTTAACTATTATATACAGTACATGTAGACAACATACAAAAACACAAACTTAGCTACATAAATGATTAAAATTTACAGGGCAAGAGAGTTTAGAGCACTTACAATACAAAACGACACAAAACTCACTTTAGTTATATCTAGATGCACTTCTACGATGATCAGTGTACTGACAAACACCATATAGCGTTTTTATCCCCATAGGAACTTTGATGACGGAAAACCCGCATGTTGTTATTTTGTGCCAGGTCTACTGGAGTTTTTTTTTCAGTATTTCTGGGATACTGGAGTGATACAAGATTATTACATCATCGGTGACACGTGATCTATCGTGCATGGCGAGTCATGATAATTCTGCTGACTCATTGTAAGGATAGCTATAAAATAGCTGGTATATGCATCGGTAAATCACTGATGTACCATGTGCGTGAACTGCCGCGTTCACTTTTTTTCGCTTGTAGCATGGTTTGCTGTTGGCTTGGTTTGTCGCTCTACTGCTGGGCAGTATAGCTACTGTTTGAGAATGTCTTTGCCTGGCTTTGAATGACTGAGCTACATCAACACTGATTTTCCAGGCCAAGATGCATCATAATGCTACATGTTAATTAGCTATTTGCTGGTAAGTGTGCATGCTTGCTTGTTGTCTATATAGTGCATGTATAATGACCATGCATGGAGAGTGTATTATTACACTATTTATGCAGCTAATACCAACTAATGCACGGTTATAGCTATAACCATATTAAATATCAGCCAGTCAGCCGTGACAGTATATGCGTGCATGCATGCGTGACTGAATCCTCACTCACTAGAGAGACCTATATATGGTTGATACTGAACCAGAACTATATACAGTAACCATAGTTATTTTTATGGTCATACGTATATGGCTTCAGTTCGTCATCATATGACTGAACTTATGATGTCATAGTAATAAATAGCATGATTTCATCTATAAAACCTGATGATCTCATTGTAAGCTATCAAACAGCGATTTCGAAATAATTAGTCTTCACGAGAATTCGAAGATGTCAAAGCAGCTAATGCAAAAGAGTTTGATATCAAACACACTTGCTCAGCTCCCGGCTTTGGACGACAGATTACAGTGCGCGATATGTTGTTACCTTCTCACTGGGCCACTCCAATTTCCCTGTGGCCATCATATATGTACGCCATGTGCTATGAAGCTCAAACAACAAAGGTAAGTTATAGTATTGTTACAGACACTTACTGCATGCATGTGTGTCTAGGGGGGTATAATGCATGTATTACACAACACTTTTTTTAGCTTGTGACATGCCAGCTAGTGTATCCATACACCATGATCTTACAGTGCTATTTCATCTGTTAAAATATATATTGGGTAGCTAGCTATTTGACAAGCTTATAGGACAGGCTACTTGGCTTAGATATAGCTAGCTAGACACTATGTATGAAATCATTGACATGTAAATGCATGGCTAACCTCCCTCCCTGCAAAGCTGTATTAATCTGATGTTTGTATCTTTTTTCCCATCCAACTTTTATGTTTACTGACCTTACTGCTGTGCATAAACACACACTGTAAATTCACAAGTGTGATGTTCATACTGATGGTATGACTCCTGCGGTCGCTTAGTGTGATCATCATACTTTTAATTCACAAATGTGATGTTCATACTGATGGTATGACTCCTGCGGTCGCTTAGTGTGATCATCATACTTTTAATTCACAAATGTGATGTTCATACTGATGGTATGACTCCTGCGGTCGCTTAGTGTGATCATCATACTTCAGAAGTATGATGACCACACTAAGCGACCGCAGAAGTATGATGACCACACTAAGCGACCGCAGGAGTCATACCATCAGTATGAACATCACACTTGTGAATTTATTGCAAAGCAGGGAAACCTAAATAGCTACCATGCATGTACATGTGTAAAGTATACATTTTTTGTCATAGCTATGTATGATGCAATGCTTGCTGAGAAAACATAGCTATAGTTGATTAGAATTAAATTTTCTTGTTGGTGAATGCGGATAATTATTTAGTTATTTTGTTGAAAAATAATTACTATAGATTGTATGTGTTTTGTTTTGTATGTACAGTGCTCAGGCCTTCTTCTGTGAAATGTGTCATGACACAGTGGCATTCATACATGTAAGTTGTGAAGCCGTTACAAACATGTACATTTTGTTAGCAGCACGTGAGAATAATTATCACAACTTAATAAGTGTGCAGTTACAAGCAATAGATTGTGTGCATGCAAATGTGTAACTATATGTACTATTTAGCTGAATATATTTGTTTCTAGTACTTTCATGACAAGGCAATATCTAAAGAAATTAACTACCTGAGGGTGTCTTGTCCTCATTGCAATAATTGGACTGGTGAATATCATCATTATCAGGTTAGTGTACGGTTGTCACAGTTGCCATGATCAGAATTATAATTGATAATGTGATAAACATTATGTAAAGCCATGTAAAGCTATGACTATAGTGGTATTTCTTCTTAGGCTAAAATGTGCCAGCTATAATGGTATAATATAATCCATTATTTTTTTGCAAAATATTTGTTGTTAGTAATATATACTTTGCCGGGTATAACAAATAACAAGATTACACACTCAAGCTCCTGGCAAATTCCATTTTATTCTGACCTTATACTTTCTTCCATCCCTAATTTTGGTAAAACAAAAAGACTACAAATAATCCTATAACAATCATTTCAAATTCTATTGCCTAGATAGATTACCCTACCATATATATATCTGAATAAACACTAGGGCATTATATATTGTAATCTACTTATGGGACCTACAGCTGAAAAATCTTGTTGCTCCTAGTAGGAGCTGCTGTTGATTCACGAGTTTCATTAGTTGTAGTAAGGCAAATTAAGACATTGTAATCTTATGATTGACCTTAGTGTCCCCTGGTTAGGACCCAGCATTTATTTGATCCCAAGTTTAATACAGTAAATCTCGTGATAAACACCTATAGTATTGCACATACAGATTATGGAAAGTGCCTATGTGAGCATGCACATACCTGCACATCGTACTATGCCATAATACACATCAATGAATCAGTAAAATATGTAATTTTCACTGTTGTTTATGTTGTGGCACAAGCTGCATGCTGCAAAGCAAATTTTTGTGTTATTGTCGTATTGTATTTATGCAGAATCACATAAAGGAGGAGTGTCAACTAGTCACGGTATCATGTCCCAATGAAGGTTGTAGTGAGGAGATCAAAAGATCACAACTTGATGATCATTTACAACAGTGTCAGTATAGAAGGCAATCATATCAGTGGTGTAAAGAAGAGGTTCCTTATGATCAACAGAAGGTAATAATATATAATCATCATAAAATTTTGATAAATATTAACAAATGTTTGTAACAGGAGCATGGAGCAAAATGTAATGGTGTTCCAGTAAAATGCCCCAATGGATGTAACAATACTGTTTCTAGGAGTGAAGTAAGTTACATACTTATAAAATTTCTTGAGTATAGCTAAATTGTGCAAAAAGTAAAGAATAAAGATTGCCTTATATGCACATCATAGCTTTAATAATAACAGAACAAGAGAACGTCATTAGCTGTTCAGGTATATTTGCATACAGATTGACTAGAAGTACGTATATGAATCTTTAATCAGTCCATGCACAGATAATGCTTAATAGCATAAACCTGACCAATTACTACTCTTATAGCTATGTGTGAATGATTAATAGAATACAACTATACATGTTACAGTGCTATTTACAACCCTGTGTAGTCAGAGTTATTAATTGTGCTATAACTTTACAGACGGACCTACATTTAGATCCAAACAATCAGATTGGTTGCTCTTTGGCTAAAGGAAAGATCAACACACAAGAATGTCTGTTTGCATCTTTAGGTTGCCGGTTTTTAGCTGGTAGTTTGGAATTAGAAGCACATTTGGAGAGGAGTGTACAACACCACTTGTCATTGGTCAGTCACTTTTTATTAGAATCCCATCAGAAACAAAAGAGTGTCACATCCAAAGGCTATGAGGCCATGAAGAATCTACTGCATAGTGAAGTTGATAAAGCTAATAAACATTTAGAGACAATTAATGATAAGCATAAAGAAGAAGCATCACAAATTACTGAATTACAAAGCAACCAAAATAAAAATAGTTTCCAATTAACTGGAGTTGAGGATCTATTAACATCCCTGCAAGCTAGTGTTAACGAGATTAATCACAATAATGAAGAAGTGTCTCTCACCTTACAAACACTTCAAGCTACTTCATATGATGGTCACTACATATGGAAGATACCAGATATCACCAGACGTAGAAGGGATGCTCTACTAGGAAAGACTGTCAGTTTATATTCAGCACCATTTTACACCAGCAGGTTTGGCTACAGACTGTGTCTACGTGTGTATTTAGATGGTGATGGTAGTGGCAAGGGACGTTACATATCTTACTTCCTTACCATCATGAAGGGAGAATATGATGCTTTACTAGAATGGCCATTTCAGCATATGGTGACAATGACATTAGTGAACCAGAAAGGCAACAACAATATTGTACAGTCATTCAGACCCAACCCAACCAGTACTAGTTTTCATCGTCCAAAATCAGACATGAATGTGGCAACTGGTTGTCCTAAATTTGCTCCACTATCAATACTCGATAACCCTGAATTTGTTGTGGATGATGTAGTATTTTTTAAATGTGACATTATGGAAAATAGCTAATGCCATCTATATGCTATGCCACGTAAACTGTAGCTGATTTTAAACAGTATTTCCATTAGGTATTGTTACTATTTTGTATTCTTCCCCATACCTGCCCCCATGCATGCTGTTAGGAATTTTGTATGTATAGGAGTAAACTTTGTAACTGTATAGTGACATTAAGCAAACATAGTCGAAAATTTATTTATTTATTTGTATATAGTTTTTTAGCACATGATAAAATGATAAATTAATATACATGTACATGCAGGATATGATAGAATTGTAAAAACTGAATTGTATAAACTGAACATGTATGTGTAACTAATACATTATGATAAATTTATTCACGTACAATGTTGTATATGAATAAAGAGTGTAAGGAGTATATAGAAAATTGTGTAACATTTGTATATAATGAATGCATCATCAGTGGATACGATTTTTGTTATGGTGATTAGTGGCTGAAAAGTATATACACATGTACAGATCAAGATACTGTTCTGCATCTAAGATGTTATTAACAGCCACCTCTACAATTAAGTGGTCGGCAATTTATTATGTTTGAATGACAGTTCATTGTCTCTATAATAATAGCATGAAAGAGGTCATCTAATTATAAGGAGCCAACATGCAACGTGGTTATTGTGGTACACTAGCATGCAGCTTCAACATTTACACAGAGATACCAATGGAATGCTGGCTGTCTAACTTTTGATCATTAATCAGCTGATCATAATTAGTACCCATGGCAACAAACATATTATACTACTGTTTGATACTTATTGCATACACAAAATATTGGGAGTTCATGTATAATACTATAGCCTATTGGCAATATGTAATTAATTACAACATTAATTTGTGGTACCTTCCACTCCAACCTACACATAATTTCATACAAGAAACTAGTACAAATCTGACCTATGTTGTTCCCTGTGAACAAGTATAAACACATGTACAATTAAGAAAAGAGTAGCTAAATATTGGCTTACATACATGGATTAATGTATCTTTAAAGATCGATTAAATGTACTTGTTCATTTCAACTGAATTCTCTGCTGTATACATGTTGTTTGATCAGACACTTCTAAATTTAGGACATGATGTGCTACTAACTCAATTCATTTGGTGGGCAACCATTTAACCACAATCTTGACATAATTATAGGTTATTAATTGTGTGGTATATGTGACATAGACATGTGGACACACACATTCACAACTTTATTATTTCTGATATTCTATGGTATACCATATAATTATTAGCAAGCTATACCTTGTGCAGGATAATGAATTATGCAAGTAATATCCTGAACCTGTAATCCTACAAATACATATAAACATTGTAATATAGATTGGGATATGCATAGATGCCCACCCAATGAACTTTACATTACATTTAAAGACTCTGAACACAGTTTGAAAATTTTCAGTGAACAAATGTTAATGATCGGAAAACTGAATAAAACTAATAGCTGCAGAATTTTTTTGAGGATGCTAGTATTAAGTACAGAATCATGGCTAATAAGATTAGTGTCAACTGACTCTACAGTGGAACAGGAACAGTCTGAAGAAAAAATGTGATAATCATTGCTTTATATGTGACTGGATTTGGCAAAACCAGGCTTCCATACACATCCAAAATTGTGATTTTGAAGAGTATGCCATCACTTTGAAATTTTGACCTGCTATTTTATATTGCTATCGAAGCAATGTGTGAAAATAGCTATTAGGCCAATAGCATACTGAGTGGTCAAGTTACAGTTGTTTAAAGTTAAAGCATTGGATATGTGTGGAAGCCTGGTTTTGTCAAGTCTGGTCACATATAAAATTACAAATGGATTAATAGATGTTTTGCTTCCTAGTACATAGTGCAAATAATGTGTCATTTGTGATACAATCATGAAACTTTCCACATAAATTACATTCCTTGGCGGTGACATTTATTTTTTTGATGTAGTTCCATTACAGATTTGACCTTTGGTGACCTCTAATCAGGTAGTTTTGCATTGAAAATTCATCATCTTTCCCAGGCATTGCAATGGTTTCAAATTAAAAGTCTTGCTGAAAGAAACATCTTGTCAGTACTTTTATTTGAAGTCAATAGGTGATTTAATTCCAAAGTCATGAGCTATCATCACGAGAACACGCAACAAAATATTTGTTAAATTATGCAGTTGATAACTATAAGTTCAGATTTTTCTAATGATGATTTCTCAATGGAGTGTCAGCACACCAACTCTAGAGCAATTTTTGACAGTTGTACACCAATGATCACTTCACTTAGTTAATTACCTAGTGATTTACTTATTTATTACTTATGTGCGTTAACCAATTATTAATGTAAATAGGAGATATAGGTTTTGTGATCAATAATTTTGACCTCATGCAAAGTTATAGCTAGTTTGCCATTGCTTGATAACAGTGGCACTACATGTATGGAATCTTCATTATATCAGCTACAGTATTGCTGATTTCACTAGGTTATAATTACTTATAACTATATGTAAGAGGCATTTGTATAACTAATTGTGTGGTTGTGTGGTATCATTTATCAACTGCCACTATGTACATATACAGCTTATGTGCGGTTTACATGAATGTTGAAAGGTGTGGCAATAATGTAAACTATATGCAGTTTAACAATGTCACATGGTTATATGTCTTACTTGAATCATTTCTATTTTTAGTCAGTTTGTTCATTGATGGAGTTTAGATGGTATGCTGTGTGTGCCATCATGTGACAAAATATTTTGCATGCAAAACACACCTTCCAAGAAGCAGGGTTTGCTTAGCGACTAATATGATCAGAACACACCTCTAGCTACACTAGAGGAATTGAGGATTGATTTGAACTAGTTTTTGAATTTAGGTAGCACATGCACACTGAAAATTGTTGTGTTATGAATACATTTGTAATAATGCACTTTAAAAAGAGGTCTCTAAAGAATAGCAGTGATGTCTTAGGTGTTAAATCTCACTGCATCAAACATTCCATAGTTCAGCCCATTGAGTATACGCAATCTCCATGCATTATTAGTATGTGACACTAAACAATCATGATGTGGCCTAACATGCCCACACGTCCACTCCATTGGCAATGACATGCAAAGAATGACAGGCGAGTTAAGCAATAATACACATCATTGCCAGCGTCCTTTCCATTGCAGGTATCATAATAAGAATGCATACATATGTGTCATTCATATTTAAGGATTCTGACCTACTAGAGTTTAACTTCCATTCCAGCTGGGGTTTAACTATCATATACTCCTACTTTTTACTTTGATGTAGGGCTCCAGTGGGATAGAAGTTAAGTAATAGTGCATGGTCATATATATTATAATAATTACTGTATCTACAGTATCTGCTAGAAGAAAAAAAGAAAGGTCAACTAATATCTATGACATCAATCATTGATGTATTTCATCATGTTCAACTGTACCACATATCACACAGTAAGTAACCTCAGATAAGTTATAGCTAAGTGTTATATCGTCCATGTCGGATGGCAGAAGCCATCAATCAAGTGTCTATCATACAAACTTGAAAACTGTATTCTAAAGTCAGTTGATGAAATAACATAGTTAACTCCTGAACAAACCATACTCTATGTATTACCATGCAATATCTATCAGCAGCGTGGGCCTCCAAAACTGTGATATGCATGCCCCTAAACTAGAATTTTCTCCTACAGTCAGTATGGAGCCAGAAAGATATCCAAATGGTTGAAATGGTTCAGTGCCATACAGCATGCTAGTACATATAACCCCAGTGTCACCACAATTGTATCAACTCAGATGGGACAATCTATAAGAACAATGATCTAAGACTTGTGTCATTCTTGTTTATAGAATTGTAAAAGAATAAATCATGTATAACATCCAATCATCACGAGATAACCTTTAGTGCCCCACAATGATAAAAGAAGAAATACAGGTTGGCAGACGAGACTATGAGACCACAAGTAACATGGTCACATGCATGCAGTTTACGTTGCCATGTCATACTATAATTGTAGCTATGCACAAAATGTGTGGAAAGCTTGCATACTAATTGAAAATTACATAATACAATTATAGAGCTACAATTCTGAGGGTCTACCAGTGTCCTCCACTAGTTATGGCCACTACATAGTACTACCACTACTACGTGTTAAATGTAGTCAACATCCACATGAGTGCTGGACTAGGGGTGATTCTAGGAGGATTGTATGCGAAATTATTTACTGACTATCATTTCACTATTTATGCAAGTCTTGCAGCTAGACTATTAGCTATTTGTTGGAACTACTAAATGAAGACAACTACAGTGCCATATTGCCAGCTGCAGTGTATGTACCCACACTGTAACAATCTGCATGCTTTCATATACATATATGTCGTATGTGGAACCAGTTTATGTGGACACTTAAAAAATGAACACAACTGCATATTAAATACACAAGTCAGGTTTCACTGTATAACGGTATACATAGTGTGCTGCTGTACTGATTTCGTACATGTGAAGCCCATTTTTGACTAACTAGATGGCTGTGATGCCATTGGTTGTCTGCCTTGGCTGGTGTATGAAGCAAAATTGTGTATGTGCGTGTGTGTGTGTGTGTGTGTGTGTATGTAAAGTTCTATTTATAAAATAATCTAATAAAGCAATCACTTTACACTTCGATTGACAGCTTATAGTTGTGCAAGCTTGTATGCCATAAATGCTTTTAATCATAGAATGTTTTTGTAGGATACTGTAAAAGCTAACTTTTATAAAAGTTTAGCTGTTTAATGAGCTACAATGACATTGTAGCTAAAACTGCCAATGCTAATAACAGTAATAATAATAGCTATTGCAATAATAATTGTATCTTTCATATATAACAGCTAAATAATAGCAGCTAATACTTGTCAAAGCAAGTAGTTTTTTGAGTACTAATAAGGAAATTGGGTCAGCTAATATGTTGCATAATTTTCAACTTTGGGGTGGCAGGATATTTGGCACAATGGTGAGGTAATATTGTAGATTAGAGGTCAAGAAGAAGAGGTTATATTTAAACTTATTTTCCTTTGAGCTTTAAAGAAAATCTTTTGGATATTCTATTAGAGCAGTTACTGTTATATTAGACATTTTTGATTTTCATATTTTTAATCCTTACTCCAAAATAGTTTACTGGCTCTCTCATTGATTATTACAAGAGCTTAGCCTTTCCTCTTGCTCTTATGCAGTTATGCTCAGCTGTAGCTTCCTACCCTGATCATAGTAAAAATTGAGAGAGGGGTGCTAAAGCCACCCCCCTCCCGAAAAAGCCTCTTATAGTTTTGTCTAAAATGCCAACGCATGTTATCCTACAGATGCTTTCTCATCATTAAAGAAGATGCTTAAATATATCAGTTACCTCCTGGAGATCACATATGTCTCAATTACTCTTTCAGCTATCTGAACACACCTATGCTGGTTTTTCTCACACGAAAATACAAATAATATAGCTCCATGCTACCTCCTATACCTACACCTGCATGGAGTAAAATTTTAATTTACAGTGAGGCTGTGAAACTTTTATTTAAATATTGACTAACATTGACATTCTATTTAATCACAACCTGAGGGTATAGCCGTGGTGATGACTGCTAAAAGCACTGGTATTTGTATACTGCAAATGATGTAGTCTACAAAGTAGTGCAATTGTTATTGAACTGTCTGGTATGAGTTTTCTGTAGTGTATGGTGGATAAAAGATCTGGTTGAAGTCTTGGAAATTGTTATTACGTCATGGGCAATTTATACCATGTATACATACATATATTAGATTTCAGAACATAACTTGTGCTACAAGTATATACATAGCTGTAAAAAAAACTGACTATATATCAACGGAAATCACCATTTTGATAGTAAATAGCACACACACATATATATCATATTTCTCGATGTTCAGTTTCAAGCCAGCTTGCAATCAAATTTCTACTCCACAAACTAAACTATATAGGTTATGGAATTATTGTCACAACTATATTGTGAAATATCTATGATACCACAGCTGGTAATTATAGCACATATGCAATTTCTATTATGTAAAACCACCAGCAGTTTTTGTTCCCAGTTTATTCAGTTTATATCATGCACATTAGAGCACATTGCAGACAAGTTTGCATGCAATTGGCAATTGCTATATCACAATGTAAAGTGGGTTGAAACCAACAAATTTTGTCACAATGTATCAAGATACTCTAATAGAGCAGTCAAATTTATCCGATATTGTATTTTGACTATTTTCACTGTGTAAATTATAGTGACTAAATTACAGTGTAAGTAGCCATGTTACTTACAATTTTGAGACGTAAAAATGTGACTGTTCTATTAGAGTAGTTGGCTGTTAAATTAGAGCAGCTAAATTTTTGTAACATGACCGGGCCCCCTTGATTCCACCTCCAATGAATTAACTAGCCATATACATTCACTTCCAAACAGGTTTTTAAACTAACATTCTGTATGCAGTGTCCACTTTTGTGCTATAGTTAATCGCATTGGATGTTGGAAACCATGCAGTGGATAAGTGTTCCCACCCATCACTAAAGATCTTGGTAATATATGCCACTAGCAATAAAGTGAAAGATCAGTGGGGTGGAATTTGCTTTTGACTATATACATATACAGTAACATTTTAGAAATCGTTTTAATCTGTCAGGTCTGCAACAAATACATATTCTGTTGTACCTCCACTCCCATCAGATTTGCACAAGTTCACCAGTCAATTGTAGCTATTAAAATGATACAAATTAACGTGTCCCCTCCTTGGCATCATTTTGTCCGTGTGAAATATCAGGAGAGAAGGGAGGGCATATAGCTTACAAGCTTTGCACTTTCTTGTGTAATTTAATAGACAACTCCAGAAATTGTGATGTTTCCAATCCTGATGCCATACTCCCAGGCCCAGTTGCATAGCATTATGTAGAAAGAAAGAAATGTATACCTTAGTGTGAGAAATACACTGCATGCCAATCTAAGAGGGTCTGGGAACAGGAATATTTTTGAGAAGTTATATACCTTTGAAGCTGAACTTGAGAGCGATTCAGTATGTTATCAAATGCTATCATATACCCATAATTAGCTATACAGTATAACATAAAATTTTGATGAAATCCTACAAATAACAGAATATTTACACTTAATGTGATTTTTTTGTTAGGGAAGATTTCAATGCAAATCATCAACTTCATCAAACTTTTCTCACATTAAATTTTTGCACTATGTAAATGACAAATCCTTAAGTTTGGCGAATCGAAGCAAATTTGTTAAATAGCTATATTCGATATTGGCTCCATGGCTAGGGATGCGGCGATTATGCTGGCATAATTTCGGGCATAATAGGTATGTGTGGAAATCAGGAATTATGCTAGCATTTTGAGGTGATTATAAAGCTTTAACAGTAGGAAAATCTGCAGATTGCACAATTCCGTTAAAAAAGATCGAGATACTCTAATAGAGCAGTCAGAAACTCTAATAGAACAGTCATTGAATATTATTTACTCTAATAAAGCAGTCATATTGAAATGAAATTCTCTAATACAGCAACCAGCTAAAGAATTCAAGACTATTTGAAGCTTAAACATCAATGAAAATGGTCTGATACAGCAATAAACTGGCATTATATTAGCCAATTATGGTGGCATAATTTTGGGAATAATGCATGGGCAATTCTCAAAAGCATAATAGGTGATTTTTTGAGCACTGCTCAAAAGCATAATGCTCAATTTTTGGAGCATAATAGCCTCATGCCTATCCATGGCATATTCACCAAACTTTTATCTGCCAACATGCTTTGTGTGCTGATTCGCCAAATATATACACCCACATCCTCAATTCTGTGTAATCTTCTTGAGAATATAAGGTATAATAGTGTACCATTACTTGAGGATGTGCATGCAATCATTATTAAATATCATAAATACGCCTGACTATTCAATATTATTTTTGTGACTGGATTTGCGAAAAGGGGTCTTCCACACACATCCAATTTACGAACTTTGACAATTAATAACTGGAGATTGGAAAATGTTATTAACTTGAAATTTGGTCGGAAGTGAGCACCAACATGGGTTAATGGAAGGAGAAAATTTCAGGTTTGTATCTTTCTTGAACATTACGTTATGGTCTTTCAAGTTCATAGAAGTGGATGTGTGTGGAAGACCCCTTTTTCACAAATCCGGTCATTTATTTATTGGACAAGAAAAATTACAATATTAATTAACTAAGTTAATAGGCCATTGGCTTCTCATTATATTACACTTGTAAACTAATGATCTGATCATTACACATGCGTGGGTTAAGTTTACAGATCAGTAGAGTGACTAATATTAATTTTTAGATAAAGAAAACACCATGCAAGGTTATAAAGTTAACATACAGTATGTACAAAAGTAAAGATATTACTCATTCTATTTTTATGTCACACTTGAAGAATGCCACATCATCAACAACAAATTCAGGATTATCCAGTATTGATATTGGAGCAAATTTAGGACAACCAGATGCCACATTCATGTCTGATTTTGGTCGATGAAAACTAGTACTGGTTGGGTTGGGTCTGAATGACTGTATAATATTGTTGTTGCCTTTCTGGTTCACTAATGTCATTGTCACCATATGCTGAAATGGCCATTCCAGTAAAGCATCATATTCTCCCTTCATGATGGTGAGGAAGTAAGACATGTAACGTCCCTTGCCACTACCATCACCATCTAAATACACACGTAGACACAGTCTGTACCCAAACCTGCTAGTGTAAAATGGTGCTGAATATAAACTGACAGTCTTTCCTAGTAGAGCATCCCTCCTACGTCTGGTGATATCTGGTATCTTCCATATGTAGTGACCATCATATGAAGTAGCTTGAAGTGTTTGTAAGGTGAGAGACACTTCCTCATAAGTATGGTTGATCTCAATAATACTAGCTTGTAGTGATGTTAAAAGATCCTCAACTCCAGTTAATTGGAAACCAATGTTATTCTGCTTGCCCTGAAATTCGGTGATTTGTGAAGCCAATTCTCTGTCATTGTCAGTAAATGTGTCTAACTTTTTATTAGCTTTATCCATCTCATTGTACAAAAGTTGCTTCATTTCTTCATAATCTTTGCCAGTGATCCTGCCACTAGTTTGTTTCTTTTGATGGAAATCATACAAATACTGGCCCACCATCAACAGATGATGTTTCACATATTTCTTCAAGTGCATTTCTAATTGCATGCCACTTGCTTCAAACTGACAGCCCACAAAGGCGAAAAGACATCTTTGTTTGCTGACCAGTGGACAACCACGTTCATTGTTAGGATCTAAATGGAGATCCATCTGAAATTACAAGAAGCAACACATTAAAATATAGCATAGCTATATGTATCATAATAACATCTGATAGAGTACACCTTATATTCACTGACTACAACCCAGCTTCTGCTATGTATATTAAACTTTGATTACCTTTTATCGAACTTTTATAATGCACACCAGCCATTCATCTCAAGTACATACCTTGAAGTATATGAACTTCTTCATTAAATACTTATGACTGATCTTTATTTAGGAAAATGGGACAAAGATTTACTATTGCTGTAACTGTTGAATGATAGACACGACTACTAGTATACTGAACTCGACATTTTGAATTCTAACACTTTATGACTTAATGTGCTGAGTGCTATTTGTAATTAGGAAGTAAACAGATCATTGTTGAAATATACAGTAAGGAACATATGTACAATACATATACAGTGGTCTCTCCATTATCCATTCTGTTATCCAAACTGTTGTTCTATTAGAGTATTTGCCTAAAGTGTATGTTCTATTAGAGTATTTTAACTGAGCTCTGTATATAAATGTATGGGCTTTGTTTATTCAAACTTTTCCATTATCCGAACACACCTAGTTTGGATAATGGAGGGACTACTATACTTGCAACAGCTCTATACCCCGAGGACTACAATGACACTTAACAAGTTCAACCATAAAGTGTTGAAACTTTAAAGTTTAATTTTGTTCGGTAGTCAATTCCAGTGCATACTTATGCCCAGCAATTCAGAATTCCTCTAATATGTTATATCAAGAGACGATGCTTACACACAATACAATTATTTTTAAACTGAATAGGCACACTCTGATGTTAATTATATACCTCACATGCACAATACTGAATAAATTTTGCAGAAATTCTAATTTGTACCTTAAGCTTCATCAGGCTCTATTTACTGACATGATTAGATGTAGTACTCAAATTGTAATAAAAAGCCATTCATTTTAAACTGTAGCATGCATAGAAGCTAGTTCACTTTTTACACAGTACAGCTCACTTCTCTCCTAGGAATAGAACCATTGCATCCACTGGGACATTTGATTGGAATACCAGTACATTTCCCTTCATGTTCCTGTAACAAACAAGTTCATAATATCCATCATAATGTGGTAAATATAATATAAATACCTTCTGTTGATCATAACGGACCTCTTCCTTACACCAATAACATGATTGTCTTCTATACTGACACTGTTGTAAGTGATCATCAAGTTGTGATCTTGTGATCTCCTCATGACAACCTTCATTGGGACATGAAAACTTGACTAGTTGACACTCCTCCTTTATGTGATTCTGTAAAGCACAGTAAATAAGCTTTTGAGGTGTGGTATACCATAACTACATAATTATATACATACATCATTGCACTAGCAAATCAATGAAAATGAGTAGCTCTGTGCTGTTTTCTTTTATAATAACATGCATGTAAGATATCTGAATGAGAAAGTACTATCAGTGCCAGAATTATGAGGCTTTGCATTCAAATAGTTTGATGTCAAGTACTTGCATGTGGGTCCTTGCTGTGGGATAGTGCTCATTGATGATGATCATTATCATGTTTAACATGAGATGCTATTTCCATTACAATGCATATACAATTGATACTTCAGGCTTCTGCAACCTGAGTTATAAAGAAAAAACTAGGGGCCAGGAGAATGTGTACAGGTAAAATTAGTGTTAAAGTAATTATATAGTTTACTCAAGGGGCATAGTAACAAAATTTTAAGTGCATGCATGAGTGGGCTTAGTAGCTGGTTGATACAATGTGCACAGTGTGCTTTGACTCAGCATACGAGGTCTATTGGACAGTACCAACCATACACTAACCTGATAATGATGATATTCACCAGTCCAGTTGTTACAATGAGGACAAGAAATCATCAGACGATTAATTTCTTTAGATATCGCCTTGTCATGAAAACACTATAAAGGATAAGCATAAATCAGTATCAGTGGTGTAGCTACCATTGAGGCAGTCTCGGTAAAAATGCTCAATAGCAGGCTGAGTAGGCCTGAGTTTTGGCACTCTGGATTTTCTACTCAAACGTTACAGACAGCATTGCTGTACCCCAGTAGCTGAAAAGTGGTCCAGCACCATCAAGGTACCATAGGCTCCAACCCTGCTTAGTACTACAGCCATAGATTCTATTTTGTGTGGCTTGAATTTGTAAAAGATCGAGATACTCTAATAGAGCAGTCATCGTAATATACTCTAATAGAGCATTCAATACAGATTATAGCCACTGTTCTCATTACACTGCTTGATCATTTACATTTATGTCAATTGGCTTTACATTACTTTTCAAAAGCTCCAATGAGTCAACTACATGGCATTACATTGAGCTAATTGATCATGAATTAGCCATTACAATCAAAAAAATAGCTCGCTCCACATTCCATTTCAAAGTAAAATTTTCCTTGAGGGAGAACATTCCCCCAGACTCCCTAGCTTGACATGCTTAGCACATGCAGTTGAACATCACTTGAAAGAGATAATTATCTCTGACTTAAACATCACATCAGATCAATAAAAAGTAGTACGCATGACTATGACCTTCGTTGCAGTCCATGGATGGCCTGACTGCTCAAAATATCTCCGGAGTAAGTTGTGTTGCATGTAATTAAACTAGTCTTATAATTGAAGCATGGTATACTGCAGCATTAACTATGCTGGAGCATTACTTATGACATGTAGAAAAACGTTCAGAGTCTTCTGAAACAGTTTCCTCCATCCAACCTGCAAATGCTGTACCACCCATACTTGAAAAGTATTTGTGAATCAGTTGAGTCAGAAGCAGACCCCCAATTTGGTCAACGTATAAACTTTGCCTCGGGAAAAATTTTTTCCTGGCTACACCACTGAGTATAGATCACATTATGAATGTTTTGCAATCATATCATTATGCTATTGCAAGCACACAAAATAACAACAGAGGTGCGGACACACTTATACTGTGTTAAATAGACAAAGTCTGGTATGATAATAAACACAAAAAGTCAAAATTGACTTACATCTATAAACGCCATCATTTCCTTGCATATTTCACAGAAGAACATCTGAGCACTGTGTATACAGAAATATTATAATAATTGTTTGCACAAATGTACATTGTAAAAAAGAATTTAAATATCAACAACTACATGTATAGTTGTCATACAGTACATCTACATGTATCAAGAATACGCATAAAGCATTTTGCAAAATACTGCCAGTGCATGTGTTTTCAGTCATAGCACAGATCCACTGATGAAACACATCTCATACCGGTGCAGACTCTGAACCGACAAACCCATGACACTCAACTGGAAGACGAGAAACTTTACATAAATTACTTTCTCTTAAGGTGCAGCATGCTCTGAAATTGGTAGAAATCAGTAGAATGGTGAACTTTAATTTTAAAAACTGCATGACTAATTTAATCATTTGGCTAAAACAACAACAACTCCTAGCTGGGGAGGTTCCTCTTAATGTACATAACATGCACTAACAAAATATAAAACTGCCACTAATTGCTCACTGTTTAATATGCAAAACTACATTTGTTTTGAAGGAAGCTATAATTTAAGGCCACTCCAAATAAATTCTCTGTTTCCCATCCTGAACTCAGGCATATTTGCATGTGGGTGGGCGGTTCATTTCCATTATAAGATTGGCAGATTTTCAAGCCATTAGCTGCCTGGCATAACCATAAAAAGTTGCATAAAAACATGATAAAGCTTGTACCTTCCCTTTTAAGTTGCAAAAATAACACATGTGAATTTATGCTGACTTGATAGCACTGGATGCTGACATGTGAGCTGACACTGTTACAAGATGGCTTTTACTGAGCCTGTAAAGTATGCAAGAACAATCGGAAAATAATGGAAAAATACTGGAAGAATATGGAATAATGAGAACTGAAAATGCGGGGGATGGATGGGAAACAGAGAATTTATTTGGAGTGGTCTAATTCAAAGCTGCAGTGTACAATATACCTTGCATGAAAACATTATTGCATGAAAATTCCTGTATCAGAGGATGTGTATAGCTACTACATTTTAGCCATATTAAACAAGATTGATCTAGCTACGTACTATAAAAGCCAGCAGTAAACTATAGAGTTGAACTAGCCACATATATAAATGCGGAAGCAACAATGAAGTATGCAGCCTGTACACGGATATAATTAATCAGCTGACTATAGTACCTACCGTCAGGGCCGCCCACAGGGGGGGGCAACTGGGGCATTTTGCCCCGGGCCCCAGCCTGAAAGGGGCCCCAGGAGGCCCCATGAAGGGCCCCCTGAATACCTGTTTAAAAGATCGATATACTCTAATAGAGCAGTCAGATCTAAATACTCTAATAGAGCAGTCACAGTATTCTTCAGAGGAGCAGTGTAGCAAGTTTATAGATAAGGAGATATGGTTGGTGATGGGTAGTTATTGTCATTGCCAGCAGGTTGTGACCTTTTTTTTTTTTTTTTTGGTCTTAACCTTACAACTTGGGTCAAGGGCCCCACTTTAACTCTTTGCCCTGGGCCCCTTAATTCCTCTGGGCGGCCCTGCCTACCGTAGTTAGCTCACACATCCGCACACAGTCAGGCACGCGGGCGTGCATGTGAATTGATAATAGACACTGTAGCCAACATACCCTTGTTGTTTAAGCCTCCCAGCACATGGAGTGCAAATTCTATGGCCGCAGGGAAACTGCAAGGGTCCATCGAGAAGGTAGTGACACACTGCACATTGAAATTTCTCCTCTGATGTTGGGAGTGAGCTGATTGTCGATATCATAGTTTACCGTTTGCTAACTTGAAATCTGTAAGCTTCTTCGGTATATAGTTCAAGAGTAGATATGTAGCACACTAGCTGAGGCTCGTTTAGTCAGCGGTGCTGCCGGCTTTCTGTATAAATACCTCGCGTGAATGACACACACTTCTAAAATTAGACAAACTGGAACTAAACTGAATTCCTATGACTGAAACTAATCATGTGGGCGCGGGCGTGTTCTAGGGTTGTCTATAGTGACCGCACGCATGCCGAGGTAAGTAAACTGATATACTGTCACCATCTTTGCTGTCACATTCACATTGTTGATCGCCCATAGAACTCAGCTGGACTCGGCGTCATGCATGTACACAAGGGGCACCACACTGCCGGGTGTAGCGCGTAGACTGGGATCTGAGATTGATGATCTTTCAGTGATTTCACCTCGAGTCAAAGGAGCCTTGATATTTTGATCGGCAATCGTAAATGCGTAGTAAATCCTAATAGTCTAATTCTAGAGCCTCCCCGGGCTGGGATCTTTTAGACCACCTTAGGTAAATTTTAAGTATTACATATATGTAGATATAGATTTTTTTTTTTTTTTGGTGTATTGTAATTTAATTTACTTTTAGTTAATGTAAGTCTTGCCAGGACTCCTGTACTGATCCATCAGCACATGGTACCCCTGTGTCTAGGCCCCTGTATGCTTGTAATATATATTTTGTCTTAATCATTAAGACGTTTATTCTCTCTAGGTTTGATTGCTTGGCTCATCACTGTAGAAAGCTGAAGTACTTAATTATGGTACTAGCTAGCTATACCACTTAGCTAGAGGTGCTATTTTTTGACTGCACTTTTTAGGTGTTAGCTAGCTATAGTATGTGGCAAATACAGTGAATGTCACTGTACATTTTATTGACCGTCACTAAGAATTTGCAGTGACGTTCACTACGTATTTGCTAGTATTCACTAGCTACTTATTTTTACAGTGCTTGCTGCCTCCCTGAAGGCCGGGTGACTCTTCCTTTAGTGGAATCGATCCTTAAGCTTCAATTTATCAATTTGTGATATTCAGCTCCATAATAAATTGGAGATCATTACTATCAAACAACAGAAACAAAGTGCTTTGACTGCTAGCTGTCTTTTAATTTGAAACGTACTCTCCTACTTGGTGAAAAGGGTGCATCATCTTGGCTACATCATGTTCCCTGCCTGTGGAGAAGGTTTTGCTTTACACAAGGCCGTTTTTAGGGATGCCTTAAAAGCTTATGTTATGGTTGGCTTTCCACTGGATTGGAGGTCTTGCACATAGTAATAAAATATAATACTAATTGTGTTTGTAGTCAGGGTTTTACTGTCACCATGCCATGAATTGCCCCACAGGGGGAATCCCCACTCTCTGGCATAATGAGTTGAGAGACTTCACAGCTGCCGTCCTAACTGAAGTGTATAGTGATGTACAGATGAGGCCCCTCATGTAGATGTTTCTGCTTCAGGATGTAAACATCAGAAGACTTTTATTGATGTTAAGGTGTTTAATGCACCTAGTGTTCTCACTTTATTGATGTTTTGAATGTGAGAAACGACAGAAGTATGATTTAGATGGGCTCTTTTACCCAACTTGTATTTCAACAGTAATTTTGGTGGTATGCTGCCGAAGACTTGTATTCCTTGTCTCTCTTCAGAACAAGGAGTTGTCATATAGTTTGGTGGACAGCCCTGATGTGATCTAGCTCCTCTCAAGCACATAATAGCAGAGTAAATGCAGCCATGACATCACTGTAAGAGAGGAAACTGTAGCTGGCTGCTCCTAGTATGGGGATTGAACCCCTGATGCCATGGGTTTGACTACTGGACATACGTAATTGAATTTTAAAGTTTCAACACTTTATAGTTGAACTTGTTAAAAGTCATTGTAGTCCTGGATCTAGATCTGTTGCCTGTATATAGTATTATGCACAGTGTTTCTTGCTATATATTAAGTTTGTTTTCTCATGTACTACTACAAGTAGCACTCAGCACATTAATCCATAAAGTGTTAGACTACATAATATCAAGTTCAGTATACTAGTAGTCATGTCTATCATTGAACAGTTACAGCAAATCTTTGTTCTGCTGGACCCATTCTCCTAAAATAAAAGTCAGTCATGCAGGCTTATAGTGAAGTTCATCCACATCAAGGTACTTGAGATGAATTGCTGGAGTGCATTATCAAAGGTAATCAAATATACGTAGCTGCATAGAAGCTGGGTTGTAGTCAGTATTAATATGGTGTACTAAGGTATATAGCTATGTTCTAATGCGTTGCTTTTAATTTCAGATGGATCTCCATTTGGATCCTAACAATGAACGTGGTTGTCCACTGGTCAGCAAACAAAAATGTATACAAACACTTCAAGCTACTTCATATGATGGTCACTACATATGGAAGATACCAGATATCACCAGACGTAGGAGGGATGCTCTACTAGGAAAGACTGTCAGTTTATATTCAGCACCATTTTACACCAGCAAGTTTGGGTACAGACTGTGTCTACATGTGTATTTAGATGGTGATGGTAGTGGCAAGGGACGTTACATATCTTACTTCCTTACCATCATGAAGGGAGAATATGATGCTTTACTAGAATGGCCATTTCAGCATATGGTGACAATGGCATTAATGAACCAGAAAAGCAACAACAATATTGTACAGTCATTCAGACCCAACCCAACCAGTACTAGTTTTCATCACCCAAAATCAGACATGAATGTGGCAACTGGTTGTCCTAAATTTGCTCCAATATCAATACTGGATAATCCTGAATTTGTTGTTGATGATGTGGCATTCTTCAAGTGTGACATTCGTTAAATGTGACATAAAAATAGGATGAGTGGTTCTTACTTTGCACAGACTTTATATGTTATAATTTTGTAACTATGCATATGCATATTTAGTTTCTTTCCTGTCTATTATAGTTACGTAAATATCGGCAACTTATCTTTTAACCCAGGCATAATTTATGTAACAATGAGATCATAATTGTAATATATCAATTATAAGTGATCACATGGCAGTGAAGTAATGATGCACATCTTCACACTTTACCTGATATACTGTAGCAGAGGTACTGCCTAAATTGTCTTAAGAAGTGTAATTACACAGAATTGATAAAGTCGAGATAATAACCTAGTGGAGTGCAAATACTATAGCCCTATACATACTATACAAGTACACAAAAGAATTTCAACTAGAGTAGGGACCATAGCACATTGATAAAATATACTGAAACAAGCTGGAGTAGTGCACGATATTAAACAATAAGAAGTGTTATATATTTGTATCCCTACTGTGCATTTCCATTATGGTATCTTGAGCACAGTAGGGATATAACACTTCTTATTGTTTTACTGTGATATAATATCATACACTATTCCAGCTTGTTTCAGTACTTTTATTGATGTACTATGGTCCCTACTATAACAGAAAATTCCAAATTTTTTGTGTACTTGTTTGATCAATTATTGTCTGAACAGTGAAGTTTCCATTACACTTCATTATCAGCTATGTTCAACCATTACAAATCAAGAACTAATTGAAAACCACCTCTGCAATCAAAGTAGCCACTATGACACTGTGACCTTTCACTATCAGTGAAGATGAATGGGACACAAAGGAGGACACCGGTAAGTCCATGAAGATTGCGTTTTATGTACTGTGGTATGCCAATAGGCGTGTGTGACGTCGAACAGTGAAAAATCAAGCCTGTATCCTTATGAGTTATGCTTGTCTGAAGACATTAGTCAGTTAGTCAGTCAGTCAGTTACTTAGTCAGTCAGTCAGTCACTAGAAATATCTGTTTAATAATTTAAAAAAAAATTTTAAAAAGGGTTCAGGTTGATCTGAAGAGTTGTTTGAGCTTAGGTTTACTTAACCAATACTGCTTCATCGTTGTCAGGGAAAGGCGAGACTGGTTTTTGGGTGATGTTTTTTCATGGGCCATGCCCAAACCTTTGTGGTCCCTACTATTGTACCGTATGATTATATTACTTTTTTATTATTACTGTGCAAGACGATACTCATACCAGCTCCATCTAACTACTGTTTACAAGGCCACCGAATGAGGCTGTTACAGCCAAACACAAGTGCAAACTCATATCTTAACTCATTCTTTCCGTCAAGTATAAAGATCTGGAACAATTTACCCAACGACCTCATCACCTGTTCAAGTTTAGACCAATTTAAAGCAAGGCTAGCTGAACATCAATTAATCACATAATTAATTTTGTTGATTCATTATCTGTGCTTGTACGTACTCTTTGTAAGAGGTTTTGCACAGTAAACAATAATAAGACCTCTACTGTATATGTTGCTATATGTGACTGGCCAGGCTTATCAAGCATGACAGCAGATTTGATTTTCACCAAGAACACAAAGCTATATACGTGAATAAACTATCGAATTTCATTATTAAAATCAGCTAGACTTGAGTGGTCTGCTTTTGCTGGCTGCTTTTCCCAAGCACAGTGGCAATCCATACAAGCAGTCTGGGGCAATGACTAAAAGGCTACGGGCTTGATATTTTCACTGTTTGATGTCGCTTCAGCCTGACAGGTGCCTTTTGGCAATGGCTAGGGAGAGGTGTTGATTCACAATAGCACGATAGCTTCCGGATTATCAACTTGGTCATCCCGCCTATTTTGATGTCTCTGTCCACAGCACTACTCAGCCTGTTCATATTTCTTCCTCCGTTTTCTGTGCTGGAGTGGTTGCTGCAGCTAGAGAGGTGGCTAAGGATGTAAAGCATCTCACTATTGTGGAGAAGGCGGGAGGTCATTTCATTCTACTAGTTGTGGAAAGTTTTGGGATATGGACACCTTTAGTTCTTCATTCTATTGCTGATTGTACCACCACCCGTAGTGGTATTTCATGCACCTAAAGTGGCCAGAAGAAATTTACTTCAACAACTTTCTGTATGTTTATGGATGAATAATGCTCGAATAATTTTAAGGTATTGGGCTTTGCAAGGTGGTGGTCATGACTTTCCCTTTTCCCCGTAGTTGTGGTTGTTGTTCCCTTTTCCCTGTCAATGTACTTCTTTGTTGTAGTTATAGTTTGTTTTGTAGATTCTAATTGTAGCATTTGTTTATGTTTTTCTTCAAACAAGCATTATTACTGGATGATTCTTTTTCCTGAAAAAATATCCAGGGTGACTGGATTGATTGCAGAGGCGATTCTTCTACTCTTCTTTGTTTGTAATGCTGTGAAATGGGCTGAAAATACATAGCTGATAACGAAGAGTACTGGTCACTTCAGTAATTAATAGTTGAGGCATATGAATCATCTGTATTTTGCGTGGTATATACTGCCAGTTGATTGTAGTAAATATGTGATGAACTGTTTACATAGTTGGCTCTTGTAGGTTCAGCAGTTTGATGTCACGTGATGCTAGGCTACGATGATCTCTACAGTGTCGTAAGGCTGCAGCAAAAGCTATGCAAGTTCTTGGTTTGCTAAGAAGGTCCTTCAAACTTTTTTTTTTCTGTCGACTTGTTGGCTTTTTTGTACAAAATGTATGTCAGACCTCACTTGGAGTATTGCATCCAGGTCTGGAGCCCTTACTTGGCGAAAGATATTGATCTCCTAGAGAAAGTACAGAGACGTGCCACCAAGTTATTACCTAGTTTATTTGATTTACCATACGAAAATCGTCTAGAGAGACTTGGTTTATATTCACTGTATTGTAGACTCATTTTTCACTTTGAGTAATACGGATACCACCAGAGGTCACCACCGTAAACTCTTTAAATTTCGATCTCGGCTGCTAGTGAGGCATAATTTTTTCACCAACAGAGTAGTTAATTTGTGGAATTCTCTTCCAGCAGATGTTATTTCTGCACCAACCGTTGCATTGTTTAAGAAGAATCTTGATGATTTATGGAGAACAACAAGATATGGGCACTCTCAAAGGCCTGCGGCCTAGCTTGACAGTCTTGTACTGCCAAGCAATTTTTGTCCATTAATAATTATACAACCAAGTACTAAAAATAATACGAAACGCGGTTAAAATTACGTCATAAATAAATAAATAATTAATTAATAATTAATGTTTGAGAAAACTACGAGGCCTAGAGACATGAACTAACCGGGGATAGATTCGCCTGTGAATGAAGGCACAAACGTATAATCGTCGCTCCTGTTTGTGGTGATGACTTGACCATACGTGTAATCCTATAAGTTATAACGCCCAGTACCACACCCTTGGTTAATTGCTTACATATTGCGCGAAGAAGATTAGTGATGCCCGTGCAGGAGAGCCAGAAGCCACTTGTATAAACAAGAAGATTACAAGTAAGTTTTTATGTTTGTAACATCTCAAGTCTCCATGCCAGCTGCCAGTGGATTCATTCACGTAAATAAACAATACAAGAAAACATTAAACTGACATATGCCACGCTCTTTACAATAAGCTTACAGTTACATATAAAATACAAGTAAACAATTTTGTCTTGTGCAGCTGGCATGGCGAACTTTCTTTGTGTTGGTGTCAGGCAATTCAATACGTGCTTAATCTTTTTTGCCTTCACCTGGCGTATAGCTACTAGGCTCTAGTGGCTTTGCTGTCTTCCTTTATCTGGTTCATCTGGCTTGCATACGCCTACGGCATTGTGTAGCTATCTCCTGAAAGTTGTGTATGCATAACTATAGTGTGCCACCCATCACTGTGCCATTGCTACATCACTGATGAACCTTACTTAGCTCTAGTTGATGTTGATATGCATTGCTGTATATTGGCTAATAATTTTTATCTGCATGGTGATGTTGCCTATAATGTATTGCTGCATACAATACTGCAATAATGTATAGTTCTCTCCTGTATGTTTTGTATACATATACTTTGTACACATCACTGTGCCATTTATGCCACACCAATGATGTACTGGCACTTAGCTACTGGTGGCCTTTAGTTACGATGCCACTATAGTGTTATATCTGTCACTACTGTGACATATTGAGTTGATTTGGGGATAATGCATTCACCACCTAATAGCCTCACCGGGGGGGGGGGGGGCTGTCACGTTGGTGTATGTACTTGGTTGTATGTGACGCGGTCCTAGTAATAATAATTACATAACCAAGTAATAAGAATAATAAGAAATGACGTCATAAATAATTAATGTACAGGCAAAACTACGCAGCACACGCATGAAAACTTACCGGCATCGGGTTATACGATAGCCGAACGTCAAAACAATAAAACAGTTTGTTAAACAAGGTCCTCATTCATTAGTTAGGTTTTCCAAATAACGCCATCTGGCTATTCAGTTCCTAGTAACCAGTTTCAACACATGACGCGTTAGTTACGAGAAATGCCACTTGCATAACCTGTTTGGGTGTTCGGCAAACATTTTATATACACTGCGCCTAAAACTAAACATTGAAGTCGTATAACCGGTTCGAGAACCCGGTTTGTATTGTAGTTCCATAGTAACCAGAACATATGCGCTGCGCATTAAATTAGGTGTTAGAAACGTACTTCAAAACTTTCAGCCGATGCTTTGAGGGAACTTGCTGGGTGTGGATAAGCCATAACTGGCTCAAGTAGCTACCATACATACTCTATACAAGTTAAGATCGAGATTGGGTCGCGTGTTTCACGACTGAAAGAGCCAGGGAGAAACGCGACGAAAAACGAAGCAAGAAAATGTACAGCTCGAAAAGTGTTGTAAGCTGCTTAGATTAAGTAACAGGGGCGGATCCAGGGAGGTTCAAAGGGTTCCATGGAACCCCCCTTTTGAAAAAGCCTCTCTTACGCGAGATACTCTAATAGAGCAGTCAAGATCGAGATAATCTAATAGAGCAGTCACAGTATTCTTAAGGGGAGCAGTGTAGCAGGCTATGTGTGGAGGAAATATAGTTGGTGAGGGTATCTATGGTGAAGGGCAGCTATTGTCAGCAGATGACCTTTTGTGTTAGTTTGTTTGGTCTTCAAACCATAGATAATATATACCCATAGATAATATATTATCTATGTTTAAACTTACAGCCAAGTTGAAGTTGCAATTCCAGAGTGGAACCCCCTTTTAATAAGTCTGGATCCGCCCCTGAGTAGGAAAAGGGTCCAAGAGATAGCATAAGAGATGTCAAACATGTCAGATATTAAAATAGAGCACCCTATAGATGTTTTGATATAATATATCTTAATAGAGCAGCCATAATATCTCCATTCATTTTTTATTTGTTCCTTGTTTTACTACAAAAATGGGATTTTCCCATTTATTTCCAGTAAAGATGACTTTTACATTAGACTGTGTCTCTAGCGTCGAAGGCAGAAGAGGTCTGTAATTAATTTCAACCTGATAAAAGTATTTGCCCCTTCATTTTATTGGTCATCGTGTTGTGTATACTTGTACTTCACACAGTTTTAAGTGACTAGAAACTAGTCAGCCTTTGTATAGAGTAACGGTCTGGTCACACTAACATTCAAAATTTGTAGTATGTTACTGAAAACAGATAACACCAATCAGATTGCATTGCTGGTACAGTAATTACAAAGTATATGTTATGTTTGTTTTGGAGTTACCACTTGATGCGTGAAGAGTTTGTGTGAAGATGTGATATAACTGAAGCTGATTGTAGCCGTCAATTGGATGCTCTTTAAAAGAAAAGATGGAGGTAGTAAAACTGGTAATGGAAAGAAATCTTTGGTTATGTTAATCCATATGGAAAAATATCTTTGGTCGTTGATCTATTTCAAGAACTGCTCACTTTGGGTGGATGTTGGGTGTGCCATTCTTACTGACATTGTGACATCACTGTTTAATTACATTCCACTGTTGCAACTCTAGAGTGACCAAATTATTCCTCTCTACGTGAATAGGCAGGCACTGCCAGACTATACAGAAACACTATTAACATCTGTAACATTAACTGTACTAAATTTCTAAGCCAAACTATTGGTACTTCTTTCTCAGGTACTCACAAGTTAGACTGAATTAATGATTGTTCTATGGGAATGCAAAGAGTGGAATCTAAAGAATTTTTGACATCTGTTTTTCATTTTAACACTGCTGTTCAGGTTGTAGCCAGACTTTGCCATTGGGTGGGCAAGTCATATTTAGCCATGCAACATACTGACACATGCCCATCTTCATATGGACATCAATACAACATTTCAAAAAATAATATATGTGTTATGCATTATGTACAATACTTTTCCTACACTACCGCATGTAAGATGACTAATATCACCTTACAGCCCTAACTGGCTATTGGTCTGCTTAATTATAACCAATATATATGTCTGCATGCATGCGTCTTTATAGTTTATACCCAACTATAAGAAGAAACTTGAAAAGCACGAGATTTTTAAAATATTCTTTCACATGATAAATATGCCCTTCCACTAGAGTTGCTAGCCTAGAAATAAAGAACAACTATTGATTGAAGAAGTATACACACCATTTGAGCTATCACTAAGCAGTATCCACATTACTAGATGAGTGCTAATGTCTAAAATACCTTACTCTATTCTCTGTTCTAGGTTGTTCTGAGTTTGGACCACACCGAATACTACATAACTTAATCCAAATGTCCAAATGTAAACTGTCCAACCCACTACTACTGAAAGAGTTAATGCCAATCATTTGTTCCACAATACTGAGTAGTTTTTGTAATCATGTACTGCATCACATGATCTTGCTTCTATTTATTGCCTCCTAATTTTCATACACAGTCAAGTTATTCATAGAGAATAGCTCCACTTCTGTCCATTCAGTATATAGCTGAAAATGACATCGGTGAAATTGAATTAAGTTGTGCTACTTTTTGTTGTACAATGGTTAAGTACAGTAGACCCTCAGTTATCCGACCCTCATTTATCCGTACCCTTGTTTGTCTGAAATTGGAAATGACTGCTTTAGTATATACATTAACAAATTTACTTGGTTATGTGTGACCCATGCAGTCCTAGTAATTATATAACCAAGTACTAAGAATAATACGAAACGCGGTTAAAATTACGTAATAAATAAATAAATAAATAAATAAATAAATAAATAATTAATGTTTGAGAAAACTACGAGGCCTAGAGACATGAACTAACCGGGGATAGATTCGCCTGTGAATGAAGGCACAAACGTATAATCGTCGCTCCTGTTTGTGCTGATGACTTGACTATACGTGTAATTCTATATAACGCCCAGTACCACACCCTTGCTTAATTACTTACATATTGCGCGAAGAAGATTAGTGATGCCCGTGCAGGAGAGCCAGAAGCCACTTGTGTAAACAAGAAGATTACAGAAGCCACTTGTGTAAACAAGAAGATTACAAGTAAGTTTTTATGTTTGTAACATCTCAAGTCTCCATGCCAGCTGCCAGTGGATTCACTGATTCATGTAAATAAACAATACAAGAAAACATTAAACTGACATATGCCACGCTCTTTACAATAAGCTTACAGTTACATATAAAATACAAGTAAACAATTTTGTCTTGTGCAGCTGGCATGGCGAACTTTCTTTGTGTTGGTGTCAGGCAATTCAATACGTGCTTAATCTTTTTTGCCTTCACCTGGCGTAGCTACTAGGCTCTAGTGGCTTGGCTGTCTTCCTTTATCTGGTTCATCTGGCTTGCATACATAGGCGGATCTGAGGGGGGGCCAAGGGGTGCTGTGCCCCCCCTGGCCCTTCTCTGGCCCCCCTTGGACCTACAGTACCATATGTATACCAGAAACTAGAATCATGCATTCACACTGCATTTAGAAGTATAGAAAGCCAATTGGCAAATAGAAGACAATGCTTATAAATGTGCCTAACATTTATAGTTAAACTGTACACCTTAAAGAAAGTGAGGCAAATAAATTTGAATTTTGTGCAAAGATCGAGATACTCTAATAGAGCAGTCACTACTCTAATAGAATAGTCGCAATTCTGATGTCATCAATTTACAAATGTTACAAATCGTAACAATGTTAGCTACTCCTTATTTTGATTTGGTATACACTTTACCATCAAACAGGTTATCTCAGATAGGCTAACCAATCTTTGTACGCATTGCAAATCATACATTTTTTAAGCTAAGCATTATCAAAAATGCTCTGAAATTCAAACCTGGGAGGTCTGATTTTTAAAATTTTCTCCAACTACAGTTTTACAAACTGTATGTCCATCGTTCATCCAGCTATATGCTGAATAAGGTTATACAAATGAATATAACTTGTGTTCTAGAATTTCCCCATAGCTCATAGTAGAATAAACACTGTTGTGCACTAAAACTTCTTGCCCCCCCTTGGCCCCCCCTGACAGTGTCTCCTAGATCCGCCTATGCTTGCATACGCCTACAGCATTGTGTAGCTATCTCCTGAAAGTTGTGTATGCATAACTATGGTGTGTCACCCATCACTGTGCCATTGCTACATCACTGATGAACCTTACTTAGCTCTAGTTGATGTTGATATGCATTGCTGTATATTGGCTAATAATTTTTATCTGCATGGTGATGTTGCCTATAATGTATTGCTGCATACAATACTGCAATAATGTATAGTTCTTTCCTGTATGTTTTGTATACATATACTTTGTACACATCACTGTGCCATTTATACCACACCAATGATGTACTGGCACTTAGCTACTGGTGGCCTTTAGTTACGATGCCACTATAGTGTTATATCTGTCACTACTGTGACATATTGAGTTGATTTGGGGATAATGCATTCACCACCTAATAGCCTCACCGGGGGGCTGTCACGTTGGTGTATGTACTTGGTTATATGTGACGCGGTCCTAGTAATAATAATAATAATAATAATAATCAGTAATTGTTAAGGTACGGTTGTTCATTATATAACCAAGTACTAAGAATAATACGAAACGCGGTTAAAATTACGTAATAAATAAATAAATAATTAAATAAATAAATAATTAAATAAATAAATAATTAAATAATTAATAATTAATGTTTGAGAAAACTACGAGGCCTAGAGACATGAACTAACCGGGGATAGATTCGCCTGTGAATGAAGGCACAAACGTATAATCGTCGCTCCTGTTTGTGCTGATGACTTGACCATACGTGTAATTCTATATAACGCCCAGTACCACACCCTTGCTTAATTACTTACATATTGCGCGAAGAAGATTAGTGATGCCCGTGCAGGAGAGCCAGAAGCCACTTGTGTAAACAAGAAGATTACAGAAGCCACTTGTGTAAACAAGAAGATTACAAGTAAGTTTTTATGTTTGTAACATCTCAAGTCTCCATGCCAGCTGCCAGTGGATTCACTGATTCATGTAAATAAACAATACAAGAAAACATTAAACTGACATATGCCACGCTCTTTACAATAAGCTTACAGTTACATATAAAATACAAGTAAACAATTTTGTCTTGTGCAGCTGGCATGGCGAACTTTCTTTGTGTTGGTGTCAGGCAATTCAATACGTGCTTAATCTTTTTTGCCTTCACCTGGCGTAGCTACTAGGCTCTAGTGGCTTGGCTGTCTTCCTTTATCTGGTTCATCTGGCTTGCATACGCCTACAGCATTGTGTAGCTATCTCCTGAAAGTTGTGTATGCATAACTATGGTGTGTCACCCATCACTGTGCCATTGCTACATCACTGATGAACCTTACTTAGCTCTAGTTGATGTTGATATGCATTGCTGTATATTGGCTAATAATTTTTATCTGCATGGTGATGTTGCCTATAATGTATTGCTGCATGCAATACTGCAATAATGTATAGTTCTCTCCTGTATGTTTTGTATACATATACTTTGTACACATCACTGTGCCATTTATACCACACCAATGATGTACTGGCACTTAGCTACTGGTGGCCTTTAGTTACGATGCCACTATAGTGTTATATCTGTCACTACTGTGACATATTGAGTTGATTTGGGGATAATGCATTCACCACCTAATAGCCTCACCGGGGGGCTGTCACGTTGGTGTATGTACTTGGTTATATGTGACGCGGTCCTAGTAATAATAATAATAATAATAATAATGATCGTCGGTGGATGCCTTCCCTACAAGTTTAATAGAATAGCATATAGTAGCTAAATGTTTGCATGCATGCAAGCAGCGTTTCTTTACACTATTGCATAGGTAGCTGAAAGCCTTGTGTGCATACACTTTTCATATTTTTCTTTGATAATGTCTCGCATGAAAGTGAGCGTGTTTCTTGTGTGTGTTAAGTTGATGTTATGCCCAACCATCAATTGGCTGGCTATGCCCCTGAACAATCTAAAATGCAAAACATGTCATAGGTAATAATAATAATAATAATAATGCTTTACAGAATAATAATTCTGAGGGTCTACCAGGTAGCTAACAATATTAGAAAATAATCGCAACTACTTGATATTGAATAAAGTCAACTGGATAAATTATCATGATCAGCATTGGTTCAACACCTTTCATCTAGCATCTACTATCATCATCTATTAGCTTTAATTTATCTTCATGAAAATGGTTATGTCCACAGAGAATTTAAAGGTAAGTACTTAACCACTGCAATGCAATATGTTATGAATTTGCAGCCAGCAACATAATGGTCAAGATGAAGTGCTGGTGCTCAGGAGCCCGATATCCTGGTATTCCTAGTGGCAGGATGGAGGTAAAACTTGATCATCTGGCCAGTAGGCTCTTTTATACCAAGTCCTGGTACAGTACCAGCAGAGTCAAAGTCTCCAAGTTTGACTTGAAACTTTGAACTACAATTACAGTACAATTATAGTTCAAGTTTCAAGTCAAACTTGGAGACTTTGACTCTGCTGGTATTGTACCAAGACTTGGTATAAAAGAGCCTATACTGACCAGATGATCAAGTTTTGCCTCCATCCTGCCACTAGGAACACAAGGATATCGGGCTCCTGTGTTTATAGTGTTGTAGTTGGTTGATATGCGTATTAACTATACAGGTATCCATGCACATCACCCTATCAGGACCTTATGAAACACTGTACACATTTGCAGTTGACATGTGGTCATTTGGATGTCTGTTTGAATATTTGCATTGGGAAGATTGCCGCTTTGAGACTCATTTTTCTTTCATACACTAAGCTGCATGCAGAATGCATCTTAATAATTATTATAGTGTCAAAAAACTGCCATGAGCCATACTTATATATAATAACTAGTAGCTATCAACTGAAAATTATCAAAAGCATGCATATTTAGGCATGAATGCACAAAAATCTGTATGTATAGCTAAAGTATAAACAAAATGCATTCATGGAAGGTATTCATAATGCACATAATCAAAACGACAAACCATATTTACATAAAATTCAGTTGCTTTGAAATATGTAAGTTTACAAATGGAAATAAGGTACACACAAATGGAAAAGAGAATAATTATGAGATACACACATTTATTAATACATCTTGGTCACAATGACTCTCTAAAATTAATGTTATAGTACTGCATGTGCATGTATATATGCATATAACTACTTTGTGTAATGCAATGCATAAAAGTGTCATAGCGCTGCATATTCTCAATATTAATTATGACTGCTTAATGACACATTTAAAGAACACCACATCATCAACAACAAATTCAGGATTATCCAGTATTGATAGTGGAGCAAATTTAGGACAACCAAATGCCACATTCATGTCTGATTTTGGTCGATGAAAACTAGTACTGGTTGGGTTGGGTCTGAATGACTGTACAATATTGTTGTTGCCTTTCTGGTTTACTAATGTCATTGTTGCCATATGCTGAAATGGCCATTCCAGTAAAGCATCATATTCTCCCTTCATGATGGTAAGGAAGTAAGATATGTAACGTCCCTTGCCACTACCATCACCATCTAAATACACACATAGACACAGTCTGTACCCAAACCTGCTGGTGTAAAATGGTGCTGAATATAAACTGACAGTCTTTCCTGGTAGAACATCCCTCCTACATCTGGTGATATCTGGTATCTTCCATATGTAGTGACCATCATATGAAGTAGCTTGAAGTGTTTGCACTTCTTCATAAGTACAGAACATACTAGCTTGTGTAGAAAAAGGATCTTCAACACCCTCACTTTGCAATTGCTCTTCACAGCTTCTTAAGTTTGCAGACAAAAGCTCTTGAGGTAAGTTATTAAAGTAAGTACAGACAAGTGACATGTGGTTGTTCATCCTTTCAACTTTGTGCTTTTCTAATTCTCTGCTACATCCCTGGTATAGGCAGCCTAAAAAGCTAAAGGGACATGGTTTTTTTGTTGATCTCAGATTATTCATTGTACAATCAAGTGGACTGATGGCCTATAATGTCACCCATAAAATCATAATAACTTATTCATTAAGTTCACCTCTTCAGTTTGATCAGTGCAAGTAATTGGTACATTGAATTCACAAGCCTATACACAATAATAATGTATATAGATTATTGTGAACACTGCACAGTACCATAATACCTCTTGCTGGTTACAACAGGTTCCTTGTATCACTAATGATATCCTAGATTTTGAATTTTGCAGTGATGCTGGTTCTGGTACATGATCATCAAGGTTTGATCTTGTGATCTCACCTACACCACATCGTTCATTGGAACATGACGCCTCAACTAGTTGACACCCATCTCTGAAATGTTCCTGTATATACGTATATATAAGAGTAAATAATGGAGAAGAAAGTGTCTATAACTCGGTATTAGTCCATCAAAAATGAACCCGTAAATTAAAGTCCACAGTGCTAATCATCCTGTACGACCACATTTTAACAATATTCATTTTAAAGAAGCAGGTGTCAAAGGGTGAAAAGAGCGAAGAGGGCTTCTATCAAAACTCACTCGGCTTCTTTGAAATGAATATTGTTAAAATGTTACAGGCTCATTTTGATTAGTCTTGAGTGACTAATGAATGCTGATTAAAACTTTTAAGTACGAAAATTTTCTTAACATTCAACTTATGCACCTATCAATGTTAAGCCCCACTACCCCCCTCCCGGGGTTACTAGGGAATTAGTGGGGGATTTTGACCTGATTTGATCTGAAACTCGACCGCTCGAAATTTTAGGCGTTTGTTTTAACTTGCAAGCTAAAGGAATTGACCTGTTTCCTAAAGTACCTAACAGCCATACTACATGGAGATTTGACCACTTCATTCCCCCATGGGTGGAGAATTTGATTTTTCAAAAAGTCAAATCCCCACCATTTCCCCCACTATGCCTGGGAAGGGGTAGGTGGGGGATAACATTGATAGGTGCATTAGAACAACAATCAACAGTGAAGAAGACCTTTAGACCACTACTAAGCTAGTTTTTCAGGTGTATACTTTATTATATTTTTAATCAACTAAATACTAGAGTGGACAGTTTTAAATTTTCCTTCTTCCCTTCAGTAGAGATTTCCAACTAAATTAAATAATTAACATTCCATGAATTCATTGGTATGACAAATATTGTGCTATCTTTCAGGGTCATTTTAGTGCAAACCCCACCCCAATTGGTGGTTCCTATCAAAAGATATAAGCAAAAGAAGTTGACAGTGTGATGATTTTTGTGTACAGTATTATCAGTGCTTTTTACATAATCGCATGGCACCATGAAAACACAATATTCAAAGTGTCATAAATCTTGATAGGAAAATAATGACATGAAATTTTCACCACATAACTATTTTATGGAGAACAGCATATGAGCTAGGTAAAACCTCTCAAGAGTGACCACTTCTTTGTAGACAGACCACTCAGATTATTACATGAATAAAGCAAGTGATTCACAAATAAAACTGTGTGTACTATGTAATACTAAGTATACACAGGTACCTAATGCATTTTCAGGGATAATTAACTAGAAAAATCAGTAATATTATATAACATGGTAAGTAATGGCATCACAAGTCACAATTACCATTCGAAAACATGACAATCAGATAACAAAATGTAAGACCAATATTATTATTAAAATAGATTTGTTTGGACACTGTTCAGCTTTATTTGTCACATTGTAAGCACTAAGGATAATAATTATTATATAACACAATGATATCACTATACTACAAAGAGAAATTACAAATAGTTTCTGACCAAAATTACAATCACTGAAGCTGCTATAAAATGGATCAAAACAGCAGTAAATACACCAGAATATAAAATCAGGTAAGTGTGGAGCCATCTAAGGTTGGTATCACATGCCAGTCTCCACTTTTGAAAAGATTATGCTCAACCTTGAACCTTATATTGCAATTCCGTGCAAGACAACAAACTGTTCACCTTCAAACTATACTTGCATCGATGCAGAGGGATGCCTTGAAGCCCAGGGTGATTGTAATGCTAATTCTGAACAGTGTTAGATGGCGATTTACCTTTAAAAGGGCCATATTTTCGTCAGAATCCAACGTCAATCGTCCTCCAATCAAAAAACGGAAAAATCGAAATCAGCATATAGCTACGGTTTGCCCAGGAACACTTTCTTCGTCCTCATCTGCCACAGATTCACGCGGAAACACTCGGAAACTTTGGCAACCACTGGTGCCGTATTCTTCCAATTAGAATTACGTACACAATTATTTGTATGGGATTCCCATGCATGTGGGGATTTTTATTTCTTTTGACATATTTCAATAAATATACCGCTTGGATTTTAATCCAGTAAAGTGCATTACGAAGTACGAAGCACTGACTACCGTTAACTGAAATGGCAGCTTGTGAAACATTTATTGAAGGTGTGTAATTTAAGTAGCAAAAATATGTGTGAAAAATTGGTTGGTTGGAAATCGCTACCTTCAGTGATTAAACTATGGAATAATCCAGGATACCCCAGACATTGTTAACGCTCCCACATACACTGAGTTTTGTAACGATTATGACACTTTTATAATTACACCTGTGCATTATAATCATACATGATTCCTGCACAGTATACAATAATATAAGAATAAAAAATTAATACGCACTTCCTGAGCCAAGAAGTTGGACTAATGTCACCAGATGACCCTTCGCGTGATCAAGCGGGTGGGAGGCTGGGGACGAGACTACATTTTGATGGACTAATACAGGTTAGCTATACCCAGTAGAAACCATCTCAGTTGCAAGAACCTGCAAGATCCTGCAAGTTCTTGCAAGAAATTATGATTGCAAGAATTTCTTGTCAAATTCTTGCAAGAGTAGTTAAAATCTTGCAAGAAAATATGACTGCAGGAATAGCTATCTAGTGCAAGAATCACTCTATTCTTGCAAGAACATAAAAATCTTGCAAGGATTATACAGATTCTTGCAAAACTTCTTACTTGACTGTAATTATATACACTTGAAAGAATTATATACTTTGGGGAAAATGATTTACGTACTATAGTATGATCACTATCTGCCGCATTGAGGAAAGTTCTGGATTAGTAGCTACCCCTGGAGCCAACTGAGTCACTAGTAGTTCATGGAGAGTACAAAGATATCCAAGTAACAGCATGTTACAGCAATACATTTTACAGGTAGCTTCAGTACAGGTAGTTGTCATCATTCATGTTTTTTTTCTTTCTTTCAGTGTTTATAGCTATACAAGACTGATAACACCATGCCAATTAAGAGCCTGACAGAAGTCACAGAGTCACCAGAAGGATAAGCTGTCGCAGAAAAATCCCGAAATACATTTTAAATTATTAAATACAATATTCTATAATAAGCGCGTTATTTAGAGTAAAGAATATTACCATAGAAACGGCTTCTTTAGCAACAGTGTCGAGTGGAGTAGTGAAGAAAGCATTATTTTATTAATGAAATTCTTGATCTAAAAAGTGACATTTAAGTTTTTACTCGTATTTTGAATGATTGCTGGCCGGTTTCTTCAGGTGGGAGTTATTTCCGAACTGTGACATCGTGACTTACATCATAAAGCGGCTCTAGCGGAAGTCACCGTTACTTGTAGTATGGCACCTTATTTTGACATGGCAAAGGAAGTTTAAAGACTGAGAGGAAAAGTGCAGTATTAGTGCGAGCTAGTTGTGACGGCTACGGCGAGTAGTGGCCGGTCCGCTTTCAGCCCGCTATGGTGCAAGCTACATGATGGTACCCTACAACACTACAGCCGTAGTTTTCTAGCGTGAAGGCGAAGAAACTGGGAATTTATCGACGTGTGAGAACATGCGTCTCCGAAGTTCCGTCACTATGCAGAGCCGTCTAGGCAGTAAAATGATGTCTTGCTATAAATTATCTGGTAAGCTAATTTAATTGTATCATTGGCATATTCCGGTGTGACTAGTATCTATATTATACTGTAGGTTACCAAGTCACTATAGAACAATAATATTTTTTCGTACAGAAGGATAGCTACAATACAATACACATCATAGTAGGCGGTTACATCTTGCCACTTCCAAGTTGGCTCTTGCTCTGCTTTATCCTGTTAGGAGATAATGTTTAGTTGACATAAGTGAGCATTTAAATGTTTATTAGTATGGATGCCTCAACGTCACTGAGAATATCCATAAAGTTGAGAACATTAACACTGTACATAAGTTTGTAAACAAGATAATGCAAGCAATCATCCAATCAGTTGACCTCAACAATGAAATGATGAACTCCAAGTAGTGACTGATACTGTTTTATATATGATTGCAACTGCGTATTACAGGTTATCTAATACAGCATGCAGTGGGAAATTCAAAACCGAAATAGCATTGACGATAACTGTATGTGACATATTTTCAATGGATAAAGATAGGTAACAAACTATATAGTGGTGGAACATTCCTTAAATATATTGTTTTCTACGATAGCTGGGAATCAAGTTCTGTACAACAATCAAGAGTTAAATACAACAGCTTGGAGCAAGAGTCGATCATGTCCATTTACAAGATTATGTTCAGCTACTAATAAATATTTTCATATTCATTGATTATCGAATTATAAGTGGCCAGCTATAGGATCGATGCATGCATGTGTAAAGCTAATGATGGTCTTGCAAGACATGCAAGAAACCGAAGTGCATTAAACTTTCTTGCAAGAATAGTTTTGTAAAATCTTGCAAGAAAAGGTATGCCAGAAAATTTATGCCAGAAAATTTCACAAGATCATGCAGGATTCTTGCAAGAAAAAGTCCTTTTTTATTGCAAGAATCAGAATCCTGCAGGATTTACAGAAATCTTGCAAGACTTTTGCAAGAATCTTGCAAGACTTACATGCACAGATCCTGCAGGATCTTGCAAGATGGTTTCTACTGGGATAGATACTTTCTTCTTTATTATTTACTCTTGGTAGCTACATATATATACATAGACTCAGTAGCTACGTACACTTTGATATGACATAATAGTATTATTATGATACATATAGACTATATAATTATTAGTCTATAGCTAAATAGCTACCTGATAGCATCGAAATTCTCCAGTCCAGTAGCAATGAGGACAATTGACTACGCTGCATTCGATTTCTTTGGCTATTGCTTTGTCAGGAAAGTACTGTATATGCAGAGCTATATGTGTTGCACTATACATCAAACTAGCTTAATTCCTCACCACTGTGAATTCGATGTTTCTCTGACATTTGTCGCAGAACAGAGTTTGAGAGCTGTAAAACAAGATCAGCAGCAGTTAGCTAATTAGCTCAGTATTAATTTTATTGAAATAGTAGCTATATATACAACTACAAGATCAACTATATCACTTGTTTCAATAAGCTGGTTATTACCTTTGTTGCTTTAGTTTCATAGCACATGGAGTACATATTCGATGACCGCATGTATGGTTGATCTCATTGATGCTTGCTTGTAGGGTGGCTAGAAGATCCTCAACTCCTGTCAATCTGAAAGCAATATCTTTTTGCTTGCTTTGAACTTCATTGATTTGCAAGGCATTTTCTTTGTGCTGAGTACCGTCCATTTTGTCATTTATTTTGTCAAATTCAGAATACATTAATTCTTCTAAAGTTTTCAAATTATTAAGACTACTAATACTGGTGATGCCATTTAGCCTCTGAGGTGAATGAGGGGATTGAGACTTTTGGGACGATAAATGTTTACAAATTAGGAGAATATGATCCTTCTGGGATTCGTCCATGTGCTTTGCTAATTCTTTATCATTTCTGGCCTTAAACTGACAGCCCAGAAAGTTGAAAGTACATTGATCATCAAGCTGCAATTTTGCAATCTCCTTGCTACATCCTCCGCCATAAGGACTTGACTGTACCTTGATTAGTTGACATCCCTCCTTCAAGTGTTTCTAAAATATCATGCAGTATAGTCAAACATATAATATGTACCCATGGCATGGAAACACCCGGATGACTCACCTGGTAATATCGATACTCTCCAGTCCAACTACAGTGAGGACAGCTAACTACGCAGAAATCAATTTCCTTGGCTATTGCCTTGTCATGGAAGTACTGTATACGAAAGAAATTTTGATACATAGCGATATACGGCAGCGTCGACGAGTGCTCTTACCCCAGTAAATTCGACGTTTGCTTGACACTTTTCACAGTAGAAAGTTGGTGAACTACAACGACATACACAGGATCATGTCAATTGGCTAACTATTTGTTACCTATATAAACTATACCTTTGCTGCTTCAGTTTCATAGCACAGGGAGTACATATTCGATGACTGCATTGAAGTTGTAGGGGTCCATTTAGTAAAAAGCCGCAACGGACACATTGTAGCCGCTCATCCACTGTATTCAACTGGACGAGCGGAGCTTGTGTTACCGCATGTCTTGTAGCCGTGGTCATTAGAGAGATTCAGAAGTTTCGCAATAATATTTTGATGAAAGCAATCTGACCGGACACATCTATTTATAGCTACCCAATTCGCGAACTTTAGGATGCGTAAACAATGACGTCACAAAAATGGCACGCCTCATCAGATTCTTGAGATTGCAGAATTGATAAGGTTTCTCTGCAATGACTGGCTTTTTTACCACTGATTCTTTTGCAGCAGCTTCTAAATCATATTCTTGAGTGAGGTCATGACTTGTACTTTGTAGCAGGATATGGCGATCATGAATCTATTATCATGCTTAACTTACACGCCTAGCTATCAATGTAATGTCGTTTTCTGAAGAAGTGCTACTCGTGTTGTATTATACTATCCAGGGGTTTGTTGCCCAAGCATTAGCCATGTCTCAAGAGAAGTTTATTAGCTTGTGTCAGTGCTTCCGCTGACCTACGACTTCAGGAACTTGGCCTCCAATTGCGGCTTGGCAATGTTACAATGCAAATAGAAGATTATGACTATTCCATCTTGTCGAGTGCTAAAAAACGGTTATCAGCACTTCCATCAGCTCGATCCCTATATGTCAAAGCTAAACATCTGTTGAGGGATTATACTACAACTCAGTGTAATGGTCATTTACAGACACTGACTGTTCGGTCCAAGTTTGAAGGTTGAGCTGATTTAGAAAGATTCCTGTAAAACTTGGAATCGGCTATTGGAAGGTTTCCACCCTGGTCAACTATCCTTCCACCCTGGTCCATTTCATTTCATTGGTTCCCTGGTCAACTATCCTTCCTCCTACGTGTAGCATCTGATACTCTGCCTACTGCTGTTAATTTACAGCGGTGGTCAATTTAATGTGAAGCAAAGTGCTCACTTTGTGACTCAAATCATCCCACAACACTGCATGAGCTCATATTTTAAGCTGCTGTCCTAGTGCTTTAAACTTACATACAGGCATAATCAAGTTCTTTCCATTCTGGCATCAACACTTACTGGGGTCTGCAGATACTCCATTCGTCAAAGTGTATGCTGATTTACCAAATTTTTATGCAGATGATGTCCCCCAAAACAACAATCCCAATTGATCTTCTAATCACTTCTTACCCTCCAGACATTGTGATATACAATTCCCAGAGCCCAACTATCACCTTACTGGAATTAACTTGCCCTCTGGACTCTGCTCAACATATTCAGGCTGCTCAAAATAGGAAACAAAATAAAGTTGAACATCTTCAGTTGCTAGCTGAATTTGACTGCCGTAACTGTCCTAATTACTATAAAACATTTGAGATATCAGTACTGGGCCACTACCAGCTATCTACAATCAAGAATCTGCTTAATTTATTAAATTTTGTTCACCCTGAAGTGAGTACATCAAAGTCTACCATCAAGAAATGTTTAGATGATGCTGCCTCTGCCAGTATAATGGCTTCTAGAAGAATTTTCTAGCAAGGGAATGTAAAGAGTGGCACACTAATTAGGTTAAGTACTTATGTATATATTGTAGCTTATAATTTATTTCTGTATTTTGTTCTTCCTAGCCATGTCCACATTGGTTCCATTTGTGGTCGCATGTTGCCCGAGGATTTACATGCTCACACTTATGTTTGTTGTACATAATTATTTTCATCAATCATGATGGTTTCTTCTTCCCGACTACCACAGGTACGGGCTGAGGAATGGACACGTTAACTTTCCCCGAGGTGGTCATTGTCTAAGAAGTACACCAATGCAGCATTTCATGAATGCTGACTTACTATCTGTGCCGGTCACTCGAAGTAACTTGCAACTGGACTGAATGGCAGTACACTGTGACAGATCACCGGCGTACACACGGCGATGGGAATGTGGCTTGATCTGGTTTGTAGTTGATTATTATTGTGATGTCTGGAATATATTCTGTTGGTAGATAGGCCACAGGTAGCTATATAGCTGTTTAGACAGATTTAATTCATGTATGGGGAATTTAATAGGCTACTCCAAATAAATTCCCATCTAGCTATAGTACTTTCATGGCAAGGCAATAGCCAAGGAAATTGATTTCAGCGTAGTCAGCTGTCCACAGTGTAGTTGGACTGGAGAGTATCGATATTACCAAGAGTATTTACTCTTGATATTACCAAGTAAATTATATCATAAGTTGAATCGTGCATACAGGGTACATGTTTGACTATATTTGCAGAAACACTTGAAGGAGGGATGTCAACTAGTCAAGGTATCAAGTCCCTATGAAGGATGTAATAAGGAGGTTCCAAAATCGCAAATTGATGATGAGTGTAATTTCAACTTTCTGGGCTGTCAATTTAAGGCTGCTAGAAATGATAAAGAATTAGCAAAGCACATGGACGAATCCCAGAAGGATCATATTCTCCTAATTTGTAAATATTTATCCTCCAAACAGTATCAATCCTCTCATTCACCTCAGAGGCCAAATGGCATCACCAGTATTTGTAGTTTGAATACTTTAGAAGAATTAATCGATGCATTCTGAATTAGACAAAATACATGAAAAAATAGACAGTACTAAGCACAAAGAAAATGCCTTGCAAATCAGTGAAGTTCAAAGCAAGCAGAAAGATATTGCTTTCAGACTGACGGGAGTTGAGGACCTTCTAGCCACCCTGCATGCAAGCTAGTATTAATGAGATCAACCATACTTATGAGGAAGTGTCTCTCACCTTACAAACACTTCAAGCTACTTCATATGATGGTCACTACATATGGAAGATACCAGATATCACCAGACGTAGGAGGGATGCTCTACTAGGAAAGACTGTCAGTTTATATTCAGCACCATTTTACACCAGCAGGTTTGGGTACAGACTGTGTCTACGTGTTTATTTAGATGGTGATGGTAGTGGCAAGGGGCATTACATATCTTACTTCCTTACCATCATGAAGGGAGAATATGATGCTTTACTAGAATGGCCATTTCAGCATATGGTGACAATGACATTAGTGAACCAGAAAGGCAACAACAATATTGTACAGTCATTCAGACCCAACCCAACCAGTACTAGTTTTCATCGACCAAAATCAGACATGAATGTGGCATCTGGTTGCATGTCCTAAATTTGCCCCACTATCAATACTGGATAATCCTGAATTTGTTGTTGTTGATGTGGCGTTCTTCAAATGTGATATCGATGTAAGGAAATTGGCACTGCTTTAGCTCATGCAGTATTATCTATCATTTTTTCCAGAATTTTATTCTTTATACATGTTTATATGAATGCAATAGGCAAATTACAGGACTATCAACAAATCACTTGCATCAACGATTACAAATTTTTGTATTCTATAGTCAGTCAACATCATCATGTATTATGAATGTACTTAACATAATTTGTTTTGGGATAGAGGGATAATTTTCCACTTTATTTATATGTGCAGTGACACATTCAAAATGCATTCAAGGTTATTATGGCTATTGGTAAATGTGATAGGTAATAGTGCATGCCAGCGGCGGAGGAAGTAGTTGATATGAGGGGGGGCTGGGCTGACCCAGACTTATTTCTATAGTTTGGTAAGGTGAGACCAAAAAAAAAAAAAAAAAAAAGGTCACAACCAACTCACAAGAGCTTTCCACCTCACCAGCTACCATTTCTAACTGATAAACTACATAAAAATCCTTACATAGCTCGCTACACACTGACTACTTTATTAGAGTGACTGCTCTATTAGACTTAGAGTATCTCGATCTTTATCACTGTTTTCAGCTCCACTCCAAGAAAGATAGTTTCGGTGTGATATCATTTTGAGGGGGGGCTTTAGCCCCCTAGCCCCCCCCTTTCCGCCGCTATGGTGCATGCATATATAGTCAGCCACCATTTTTTTTCAAGAAGGTCATAGCTAGTAGCTAATTATGCTCAATTCTATTATCCCGCAATTCCACGAACTGAACATGCAAGGCTATGTACTTTATACACAGTTTCATAATTCTTTATATTGTAGGATGTACACAAAGAGTTCATGAACATACTACTCAACTTACAGTACAACTGTAGCAAACAATAGCAGATGGCATGCATGGTTTTTGATATACATAGCTGGGAATGTTAATTAGCACACTGCATGATGTTCGTTAAATTCACCTATAGACCTTTTGTTGTAGTATGAAATTGAACTGGATGGATAATACTAAGTTGGTGATTTTAAAATGCTTTTTAAAAATTGCTATGTGTACGAACAAACCTACGCATCTATATCATGCATGATGGATGGTTCCCTATAATGGTTTATCAACATCTATCATAACACCTGTCAGTACAACTGCCATAACTACCTCTCAACTACTGTTACTATCAGGAAGTGCATGGACTCAGGAAGTGGTTATAGATGACTTCATTCAAATGATAGGCCAATAGTGGTGTACACATAACATGGCTTTATTTGCATTCCAGCATCATTGATACCATACATATCACTATATAGATTTTGGTATATTGTACAGTAGCACTGATATGGTTGCTGTCATTTTAGTACTACCTTGATGTGGTTAGTGCAGGTGGCCACACAAATTCTGCATATGGCTTTTGCTAAAAATAGCCTGAGTGTATTGCATTTTACATCATACAACAAGTGTATATTTTTAGACACTTTTCACTATGTATCGTTGATTTGCAAAGTCATGACTTTTCAGTAAGGACTTACAATGACATAGCAGACAGACATAAACAACCACACAGCACATTAATGTTTTATATTTATACCATAAGTGAACAATAGAAACTATACACAAAATTTAGAGTAGCTACTTGCTACAGTACAAACTTCATTTGTAATTGCGTTGATTTGTAAAATAGTGTGCACATACACACTGTATTATCAAGAGTTAATAATAGTATAATGTGCATGAAAACTTGGACACCTATAAGTATACAACACAATCCACATCTTTTCTCGATGTAGATACTTTTTAGTACAATATTAAGTCAACTCTAGTCCCAAGGTGTCCTTATTAGTCATGCATATACTTTAAGTACGTACAGTGTACAGTAGCAAAATAGGATTTCATATGGCAAACTTTTACTCAGCTATAGCTGGTCACATGTGCATGGTTCCTTATAATTAGGTACTTGCCCAGTTTCAATGTCAAGATCATGATTTCAACTCCCTGCTGTACAGACTTTCAGCCTTTTTGTGAGTGCTATAGTTTAATAGTCGTATAGCGGAGTAGCTATGTGGAACTGGTTTATGCAGTCACTTGAAAATGACCACAATTATTAACTGCATAATCTGTGTGCAACAAAGATTTGCCATTGTTGCTGCATCAATCATACTTATGAAGAAGTGTCTCTCACCTTACAAACACTTCAAGCTACTTCATATGATGGTCACTACATATGGAAGATACCAGATATCACCAGACGTAGGAGGGATGCTCTACTAGGAAAGACTGTCAGTTTATATTCAGCACCATTTTACACCAGCAGGTTTGGGTACAGACTGTGTCTACGTGTGTATTTAGATGGTGATGGTAGTGGCAAGGGACGTTACATATCTTACTTCCTTACCATCATGAAGGGAGAATATGATGCTTTACTAGAATGGCCTTTTAAGCACATGGTGACAATGACATTAGTGAACCAGAAAGGCAACAACAATATTGTACAGTCATTCCAGCCCAACCCAACCAGTACTAGTTTTCATCGACCAAAATCAGACATGAATGTGGCATCTGGTTGTCCTAAATTTGCTCCACTATCAATACTGGATAATCCTGAATTTGTTGTTGATGATGTGGCATTCTTCAAGTGTGACATTAAACTATGACAGCTGCACTCTTATATTTATTATTTTGAAATGCATATACGTATATTATATAGCTAAATAAAATTCATCAATGAAGAATCATTGCAGTATTATATTATCTAATCCAAAACAGCCAAGCTGTAAAAAAAAGTGTGCGGCCCTCAGAAAGGCTATGGTGAAAAAAGATGTGAAATCCAAGGTGGCGGCCAAGAAATGGCTGTGATGGTAGGTTAATGGTAAAAATTTTAATAACGACAATTCAGGTGAATTTTTGTGCCGCTTCACAAAATTTACCTGAATTGTCATTATTAAAATTTTTACCATTAACCTACCATCACAGCCATTTCTTGGCCGCCACCTTGGATTTCACATCTTTTTTCACCATAGCCTTTCTGAGGGCCGCACACTTTTTTTTACAGCTTGGCTGTTTTGGATTAGATTTCATTTCTTTTTGTATTTGTATACCAGCTTTGGGACTTTTTTAACCTAGGTTTTTTTCTTTACTACAGGAAGAAGAAAAGATGAAGTAGATGTACTTTAAATATTTTATCAGAAAATGTACAAATTATATATACTGTATAATACATATTTGACCGCATTTGCGAAAAGGGGTCTTCCACACACATCCAATTTGCCAACTTTGACAATTGATAACTTCGGATTGGAAAGAGCTATTGCCTTGATATTTGGGCAGTGGTGAGCACCACTATAGCTGAATACATGGTGAAATTTTCAGGTTAATATGTTACTTGAACACTGAGTTATGGTCTCCAACGTTTACAGAATTGGATGTGTGTGGAAGACCCCTTTTCGCAAATCCGGTCACATATATTGATTACAGAAATCTCCATGGTGGTTTCTTTGTAACTGGACACTCTACAAGGTGACTTCTTCTAATTACTCTCTCTACAGGGTGAATTGTTTGTAGCTGAACGATCTACAAGGTAACTTCTTCTAGCTGATCTCTCTACAGGGTGACGTGTTTGTAGCTGAATTTTGTATATATAGGTGATTTGTTTGCAGCTGAGCTCTTTACAGAATGGTTTCTTTGTAGCTGAACTCTCTAAAAGGTAACTTCTTCTAACTGATCTTTCTACAGGGCAATTTGTTTCTGGCAGAATTTTCTACAGGGTGATTTCTTTGCAGCTGAACTCTCTACATGGTGGTTTCTTTGTAGCTGAACTCTCTACAAGGTAATTTCTTCTAGCTGATCTCTCTACAGGGAGATTTGTTCGTAGTTGAATTCTGTACAGGTGATTTGTTTGCAGCTCAGCTCTTTACAAAATGGTTTCTTTGTAGCTGAACTTTCTCCAAGGTAACTTCTTCTAACTGATCTTTCTACAGGGTGATTTGTTTGTAACTGAACTATCTACAAGGTAATTTCTTCTTGCTGATCTCTCTACAGGGTGATTTGTTTGTAGCTGAATTCTGTACAAGTGATTTGTTTGCAGCTGAGCTCTTTACAGAATGGTTTCTTTGTAGCTGAACTCTCTACAGGGTGATTTGTTTGTAGCTGAAATCCCTACAAGGTAACTTCTTCTAGCTGATCTCTCTACAGGGTGATTTGTTTGTAGCTGAACTCTCTACAGGTGGTTTCTTTGTAGCTGAACTCTCTACAATGTGACTTCTTCTAGCTGAACTCTCTACAAGGTGACTTGTTTCTAGCTGATCTCTCTACAGGGTGACTTGTTTGTAGCTGAACTCTCTACAGGTGATTTGTTTGTAGCTGAACTCTCTACATGGTGGTTTCGTTGTAGCTGAACTCTCTACAAGGTAACTTATTCTAGCTGATCTTTTTACACTGCATATTTGTTTGTAGCTGAGTTCTCTACAGGGTGATTTGTTTGCAGCTGAACTCTCTACATGGAAGTTTCATTGTAGCTGAACTCTCTACAATGTGACTTCTTCTAGCTGAACTCTCTACAGGGTGACTTGTTTCTAGCTGAACTCTCTACAGGTGATTTGTTTGCAGCTGAACTCTCTACAGGTGATTTGTTTGCAGCTGAACTCTCTACAAGGTAACTTCTTCTAGCCGATCTTTCTACAAGGTGATTGAGTTTTTTGCAGCTGAACTCTTTACATGGTGGTTGCTTTGTAGCTGAACTCTCTAAAAGGTGACTTCTTCTAGCTGAACTCTCTACAGGATGATTTGTTTGCAGCTGAACTCTCTACGTGGTAGTTTCTTTGTAGCTGAACTCTCTACAATGTGACTTCTTCTAGCTGAACTCTCTACAGGGTGACTTGTTTTTAGCTGATCTCTCTACAGGGTGACTTGTTTGTAGCTGAATTCTCTACAGGTGATTTGTTTGCAGCTGAACTCTCTACATGGTGGTTTCTTTGTAGCTGAACTCTCTACAAGGTAACTTCTTCTAGCTGATCTTTCTACAGGGTGATTTGTTTGTAGCTGAATTCTCTACAGGGTGATTTATTTACAGCTTAACTCTCTACAAGGTGACTTCTTCTAGCTGAACTCTCTACAGAGTGATTGATTTTTTTTGCAGCTGAACTCTCTACATGGTGGTTTCTTTGTAACTGAACTCTCTACAGGGTGATTTGTTTGTAGCTGAACTCTCTACAGGGTGATCTGTTCAAAGCTGAACTCCCTATAAGGTAACTTCTTCTAGCTGATCTCTCTACAGGGTGATTTGTTTGCAGCTGAACTCCACATGGTAGTTTCTTTGTAGCTCTACAATGTGACTTCTTCTAGCTGAACTCTCTATAAGGTGACTTGTTTCTAGCTGATCTCTCTACAGGGTGACTTGTTTGTAGCTGAACTCTCTACAGGTGATTTGTTTGCAGCTGAACTCTCTACATGGTTTATTTCTTTGTAACTGAACTCCCTGCAAGGTGACTTCTTCTAGCTGATCTCTCTACAGGGAGATTTGTTTGTAGCTTAACGCTCTACAGGTGATTTGTTTGCAGCTGAACTCTCTACATGATGGTTTCTTTGTAGCTGAACTCTCTACAAGGTAATTTCTTCTAGCTGATCTCTCTACAGGCCGATTTGTTTGTAGCTGAACTCTCTACATGATGGTTTCTTTGTAGCTGAACTCTCTACAAGGTGATTTCTTCTATAGCTGATCTTTCTACAGGGTGATTTGTTTGTAGTTGAACTCTCTACATGATAGATTCTTTGTAGCTGAACTCTCTACAAGGTGATTTCTTCTATAGCTGATCTTTCTACAGGGTGATTTGTTTGTACCTGAACTATCTACATGATGATTTCTTTGTAGCTGAACTCTCTACAAGGTAACTTCTTCTAGCTGATCTCTCTACAGGACAATTTGTTTGTACCTGAACTCTCACATGATTGTTTCTTTGAAGCTGAACTCTCTACAAGGTGATTTCTTCTAGCTGATCTTTCTACAGGGTGATTTGTTTGTAGCAGAACTCTCTACAAGGAAACTTCTTCTAGCTGATCTCTCTACAGGGAGATTTATTTGTAGCTGAACTCTCTATACATGATTTGTTTGCAGCTGAATTCTCTACATGATGGTTTCTTTGTAGCTGAACTCTTTACAAGGTAACTTCTTCTAGCTGATCTCTTTACAGAGTGAATTGTTTGTAGCTGAACGATCTACAAGGTAACTTCTTCTTACTTATCTCTCTACAGGGTGATTTGTTTGTAGCTGAACTTTCTACAAGGAAACCTCTTTTAACTGAGCTCTGTACAGGGTGAATTGTTTGTAGCTGAACTATCTACAAGGTAACTTCTTCTAGCTGATCTCTCTACAGGATGATTTGTTTGTAGCTGAACTATCTACAAGGTAACTTCTTCTAGCTGATCTCTCTACAGGGTGATTTGTTTGTAGCTGAATTCTGTATAGGTGATTTGTTTGCAGCTGAGCTCTTTACAGAATGGTTTCTTTGTAGCTGAACTCTCTACAAGGTAACTTCTTCTAGCTGATGTATCTACAGGGTCACTAGTTTGTAGCTGAATTCTCTACATGGTGGTTTCTTTGTAACTGAACTATCTACAAGGTGACATCTTCTAGCTGATCTTTCAACAGGGTGATTTGTTTGTAACTGAACTCTCTACAAGAAAACTTCTTCTAACTGATGTCTGAACAGGGTGAATTGTTTGTAGCTGAACTCTCTACAGGGTGATTTGTTTGTAGCTGATCTCTATACAGGTTACTTATTTCTAACTGATCTCTTGAATTCTGTTCAGGGTGACTGCTCTATTAGGATGACTGCTCTATTAGAGTATCTCGATCTCGCACTTGCTACACGAAGTTGGATTTCGTGTTATAACTCCGTGGCTTTAAGTCTGATTTTTCTACACCATTGAAGAGCCTTTCTAAGATGATAACTCCATCTGTACAGCGATTTTCAAAGCATTACCCCAAGTGGTTTATCTGGTAGGCGTGGCAAGCATAATAATAATAATAATAATAATAAAATTAAAAAATTAAAAATTAGCTAATCTCAATTGCGTAATTGTTACACACTGTTGATTTTTTCGCTGTATCTTCCTGGTTTTTAGCTCGATTTCTTTCAAACCACAAAAGGTTTGAGGTTCAATAGTTAACCTATTCACCCACCGATTTTCAGCTTCTTCCCATACGCGGTTTACCCTGTAGGCGTGACAACATATTGGTGTTATTTTTCGTGCATAATCGCTCATAACTCTTTGCCTGTTTATGGTATTCCAGCCAAAGTTGGTACCGAGATGCGCCTTTATACCCCCCTTCTGTGTGCCAAATTTCAAGGCAATCGGATAACGCGTTCGCGTTTTATAGCAGTTTTTGTAAGTGTGCGAAAAGAGGAAGAAAAATAAGAAGAAAAAAAACGAAGAAACTAAGCCAATTTTTGAAGTCGCATATCTCAGGAATGCCTGAAGCGATTTCGCTCAAATTTGGAATGTGGAGTGGTGAAGGTGGAGGGAATCTACACAGCAAAATTTGTCTTGTTTCATCAAGGCAGCACAGAGCTACGGAGGTGCGAAAATTGCGTTTTCTTTCTTCCTGTCAATATACTCACGGGGTTGCGCGCCGGCTTCTTGGGCCGCACGACACACTACCGTGTGTCTTGATATCATGTATATATGTAAACTGTACTAAATGAATGAAGAGAGATTTAATTACTTATAGCTATGTATTTATACTACATTTTTATTTTTGTATGTACACTTAAGAAATTATTATTATGATTATCATTGGAAAGCCACCACAGACATCTGCATGACTCTCCTACTGATGAATCCCAAACTTTTAGTTTGACTATGGGTGAATGCATGGCATTGTAAGGACAAGCCTACTTTATTATAGCAATCTCTTCTAGCCTTATGGTATTGTTTGCTTGCAAGGATACAGCTAGGTATATGTGATGTCTTATTCAGTACTGACAGTTTATAGACATTCTACAATGTAGTATTCTCAACTGCAAATAGTTTGCAACCATAACATGAAGCCATGCAATAGCTCATTTAATTTGAGAGTTTGGCGCAAAAATTACTGAGTGACAATATATTTTGAGCATATCAAATTATATCAACACACAGGATGGCATGTATGCATGATAAATCAGTCAGCATCTCAGGTTGACAGGCCAGAGTTACATGTACCAGCGTATATAATATCAAGAGTTTATAATGGCCCTACACCATTATAAACTCTTGATAATATGTATAATTGCTAGATATCACTAGTGGATTCATGTGGTTGTATTAAATAGATGGCATAGTGGTTGAGATGTATATATATATATTAAAGATCACACTTAGGTGGGTTATTGTAGGGTTGTAATATTTGGTCTACGATGATAATATAGTTTTATCCCTTATAAGGAGCACAGTACATTCAAGGCAATCAAGCAAGCACAAAGAATAAGTAAGTATAATATGATTCATCACAGCTATCCTCACATATGATGGGGTTCGCTAAAGCCCACCCCAATAATAATAATATAGACATGCACAGCTACCAGTGTAGCTAATTATAATCTGTGATCACACTATAAGCACAGTTTTACATGTGTTACGTAGGTCAAAAAGTGTCTTGAGCAAAAGTAAACTAAAAATAGAAAGATGAAGCATATATAACACTGAAAACCATGCAATAGTTAGCTGGTTACTATAACTACAACTACTAACAGAAAAACTGCAGCTCTAACTAGTTCTTCACTGCATTCCAACTGTCATCATTGATGTTGTCTGGGAATAGTAGCAGAGGATTATTTTGAATTGTATTTTGATAAGGTAACTGATTGCTGCCAAGCCAACCTAGAAATTATTTCAAGGTATCTATGGTGTCCCACAAAGCACAGTCTTGGTTATACTTAACACTACCATCATAGTTTTACAGGCAGTGTAATCTCACATTCCTTAGCAATTGAGAAAAGTTATAGCTAAGTGTTATATCGTCCATGTCGGATGGCAGAAGCCATCAATCAAGTGTCTATCATACAAACTTGAAAACTGTATTCTAAAGTCAGTTGGTGAAATAACATAGTTAACTCCTGGACGAACCATACTCTATGTATTACCAATGTCTATAAGCAGCGTGAGCCTCCCAAACTGTGATATGTATGTCCCTAAACTAGAATTTGCTCCTACAGTCAGTATATGGAGCCAGAAAGATATCCAATTGGTTGAAATGGTTCAGCACAGTGCTGCATGATTTGTCACTAGTACATATAACCCCAGTGTCACCACAGTTGTATCAACTCAGATGGGACAATCTACAAGAACAATGATCTAAGACTTGTGTCATTCTTGTTTATAGAATTGTAAAAGAATAAATCATGTATAACATCCGATCATCACGAGATAACCTTTAGTGCCCCACAATAATAAAAGAAAAAAAATACAGGTTGGCAGACGAGACTATGAGACCACAAGTAACACGGTCACATGCATGCAGTTTACGTTGTCATGTCATGCTATAATTGTAGCTATGCACAAAATGTGTGGAAAGCTTGCATACTAATTGAAAATTACATAATACAATTATAGAGCTACAATTCTGAGGGTCTACCAGTGTCCTCCACTAGTTATGACCACCACATAGTACTACCACTACCACGTGTTAAATGTAGTCAACATCCACATGAGCGCTGGACTAGGGGTGATTCTAGGAGGATTGTATGCGAATTTATTTACTGACTATCATTTCACTATTTATGCAAGTCTTGCAGCTAGACTATTAGCTATTTGTTGGAACTACTAAATGAAGACAACTACAGTGCCATATTGCCAGCTGCAGTGTATGCATCCACACTGTAACAATTTGCATGCTTTCATATACATATATGTGGTATGTGGAACCAGTTTATGTGGACACTTAAAAAATGAACACAACTGCATATTAAATACACAACTCAGGTTTCACTGTATAACGGTATACATAGTGTGCTGCTGTACTGATTTCGTACATGTGAAGCCCATTTTTGACTAACTAGATGGCTGTGATGTCATTGGTTGTCTGCCTCGGCTGTTGTATAAAGCAAAATTGTGTGTGTGTGTGTGTGTGTGTGTGTGTGTGTGTATGTAAAGTTCTATTTATAAAATAATCTAATAAAGCAATCACTTTACACTTTGATTGACAGCTTATAGTTGTGCAAGCTTGTATGCCATAAATGCTTTTAATCATAGAATGTTTTTGTAGGATACTGTAAAAGCTAACTTTTATAAAAGTTTAGCTGTTTAATGAGCTACAATGACACTGTAGCTAAAACTGCCAATGCTAATAACAGTAATAATAATAGCTATTGCAATAATAATTGTATCTTCCATATATAACAGCTAAATAATAGCAGCTAATACTTGTCAAAGCAAGTAGTTTTTTGAGTACTAATAAGGGAATTGGGTTAGCTAATATGTTGCATAATTTTCAACTTTGGGGTGGCAGGATATTTGGCACAATAGTGAGGTAATATTGTAGATTAGAGGTCAAGAAGAAGAGGTTATATTTAAACTTATTTTCCTTTGAGCTTTAAAGAAAATCTTTTGGATATTCTATTAGAGCAGTTACTGTTATATTAGACATTTTTGATTTTCATATTTTTAATCCTTACTCCAAAATAGTTTACTGGCTCTCTCATTGATTATTACAAGAGCTTAGCCTTTCCTCTTGCTCTTATGCAGTTATGCTCAGCTGTAGCTTCCTACCATTATTATAGTAAAAATTGAGAGAGTGGTGCTAAAGCCACCCTCCTCCCAAAAAAGCCTCTTATAGTTTTGTCTAAAATGCCAATGCATGTTATCCTACAGATGCTTTTTCATCATTAAAGAAGATGCTTAAATATATCAGTTACCTCCTGGAGATCACATATGTCTCAATTACTCTTTCAGCTATCTGAGCACACCTATGCTGGTTTTTCTCACACAAAAAATACAAATAATATAGCTCCATGCTACCTCCTATACCTACACCTGCATGGAGTAAAATTTTAATTTACAGTGAGGCTGTGAAACTTTTATTTAAATATTGACTAACATTGACATTCTATTTAATCACAACCTGAGGGTAGCCGTGGTGATGACTGCTAAAAGCACTGGTATTTGTATACTGCAAATGATGTAGTCTACAAAATAGTGCAATTGTCATTGAACTGTCTGGTATGAGTTTGCTGTAGTGTATGGTGGATAAAAGATCTGGTTGAAGTCTTGGAAATTGTTATTACGTCATGGGCAATTTATACCATGTATACATACATATATTAGATTTCAGAACATAACTTGTGCTACAAGTATATACATAGCTGTAAAAAAAACTGGCTATATATCAACCGAAGTCACCATTTTGATAGTAAATAGCACACACATATATATATCATATTTCTCGATGTTCAGTTTCAAGCCAGCTTGCAATCACAAACTAAACTATATAGGTTATGGAATTATTGTCACAACTATATTGTGACATATCTATGATACCACAGCTGGTAATTATAGCACATATGCAATTTCTATTATGTAAAACCACCAGCAGTTTTTGTTCCCAGTTTATTCAGTTTATATCATGCACATTAGAGCACATTGCAGACAAGTTTGCATGCAATTGGCAATTGCTATATCATAATGTAAAGTGGGTTGAAACCAACAAATTTTGTCACAATGTATCAAGATACTCTAATAGAGCAGTCAAATTTATCCTGATATTGTATTTTGACTATTTTCACTGTGTAAATTATAGTGACTAAATTACAGTGTAAGTAGCCATGTTACTTACAGTTTTGAGACGTAAAATGTGACTGTTCTATTAGAGTAGTTGGCTGTTAAATTAGAGCATCTAAATTTTTGTAACATGACCAGGCCCCCTTGATTCCACCTCCAATGAATTAACTAGCCATATACATTCACTTCCAAACAGGTTTTTAAACAAACATTCTGTATGCAGTGTCCACTTTTGTGCTATAGTTAATTGCATTGGATGTTGGAAACCATGCACTGGATAAGTGTTCCCACCCATCACTAAAGATCTAGCTAAATTTGGTAATATATGCCACTAGCAATAAAGTGAAAGATCAGTGTGGTGGAATTTGCTTTTGACTATATACATACACAGTAACATTTTAGAAATCGTTTTAATCTGTCAGGTCTGCAACAAATACATATTCTGTTGGGCCTCCACTCCCATCAAATTTGCACAAGTTCACCAGTCAATTGTAGCTATTAAAATGATACAAATTAACGTGTCCCCTCCTTGGCATCATTTTGTCCGTGTGAAATATCAGGAGAGAAGGGAGGGCATATAGCTTACAAGCTTTGCACTTTCTCTTGTGTAATTTAATAGACAACTCCAGAAATTGTGATATTTCCAATCCTGATGCCATACTCCCAGGCCCAGTTGCATAGCATTATGTAGAAAAGAAGAAATGTATACCTTAATGTAAGAAATATACTGCATGCCAATCTAAGAGGGTCTGGGAACAGGAGTATTCTTGAGAAGTTATATACCTTTGAAGCTGAACTTGAGAGCGATTCAGTGTGTTATCAAATGCTATCATCAGTATACCCATAATTAGCTATATAACATAAAATTTTTGATGAAATCCTACAAATAAGAATATTTACACTTAATGTGATTTTTTTGTGAGGGAAGATTTCAATGCGAATCATCAACTTCATCAAACTTTTCTCACATTAAACTTTTGCACTATTGTAAATGACAAATGCTTGCATGGCATGACTTAAGTTTGGCTAATCAAAGCAAATTTGTTAAATAGCTACATTCGATATTGGCTGCATGGCATATTCACCAAACCTTTATCTGCCAACATGCTTTGTGTGCTGATTCGCCAAATATACACACCCACACCCTCAATTCTGTGTAATCTTCTTGAGAATATAAGGTATAATAGTGTACCATTACTTGAGGATGTGCATGCAATCATTATTAAATATCATAAATACGCCTGACTATTCAATATTACTTTGTGACTGGATTTGCGAAAAGGGGTCTTCCACACACATCCAATTTACGAACTTTGACAATTAATAACTGGAGATTGGAAAATGTTATTGACTTGAAATTTGGTCAGACGTGAGCACCAACATAGGTTAATGGATGGCGAAAATTTCAGGTTTGTATCTTTCTTGAACATTACGTTATGGTCTTTCAAGTTCATAGAAGTGGATGTGTGTGGAAGACCCCTTTTTCGCAAATCCGGTCATTTATTTATTGGACAAGAAAAATTACAATATTAATTAACTAAGTTAATAGGCCATTGGCTTCTCATTATATTACACTTGTAAACTAATGATCTGATCATTACACATGCGTGGGTTAAGTTTACAGATAAGTAGAGTGACTAATATTAATTTTTAGATAAAGAAAACACCAAGGTTATAAAGTTAACATACAGTATGTACAAAAGTAAAGATATTACTCATTCTATTTTTATGTCGCACTTGAAGAATGCCACATCATCAACAACAAATTCAGGATTATCCAGTATTGATATTGGAGCAAATTTAGGACAACCAGATGCCACATTCATGTCTGATTTTGGTCGATGAAAACTAGTACTGGTTGGGTTGGGTCTGAATGACTGTATAATATTGTTGTTGCCTTTCTGGTTCACTAATGTCATTGTTACCAAATGCTGAAATGGCCATTCTAGTAAAGCATCATATTCTCCCTTCATGATGGTGAGGAAGTAAGACATGTAACGTCCCTTGCCACTACCATCACCATCTAAATACACACGTAGACACAGTCTGTAGCCAAACCTGCTGGTGTAAAATGGTGCTGAATATAAACTGACAGTCTTTCCTAGTAGAGCATCCCTCCTACGTCTGGTGATATCTGGTATCTTCCATATGTAGTGACCATCATATGAAGTAGCTTGAAGTGTTTGTAAGGTGAGAGACACTTCCTCATAAGTATGGTTGATCTCAATAATACTAGCTTGTAGTGATGTTAAAAGATCCTCCACTCCAGTTAATTGGAAACCAATGTTATTCTGCTTGCCCTGAAATTCGGCGATTTGTGAAGCCAATTCTCTGTCATTGTCAGTAAATGTGTCTAACTTCTTATTAGCTTTATCCATCTCATTGTACAAAAGTTGCTTCATTTCTTCATAATCTTTGCCAGTGATCCTGCCACTAGTTTGTTTCTTTTGATGGAAATCATACAAATACTGGCCCACCATCAACAGATGATATTTCACATATTTCTTCAAGTGCGTTTCCAATTGCATGCCACTTGCTTCAAACTGACAGCCCACAAAGGCGAAAAGACATCTTTGTTTGCTGACCAGTGGACAACCACGTTCATTGTTAGGATCTAAATGGAGATCCATCTGAAATTACAAGAAGCAACACATTAAAATATAGCATAGCTATATGTACCATAATAACATCTGATAGAGTACACCTTATATTCACTGACTACAACCCAGCTTCTGCTATGTATATTAAACTTTGATTACCTTTTATCGAACTTTTATAATGCACACCAGCCATTCATCTCAAGTACATACCTTGAAGTATATGAACTTCTTCATTAAATACTTATGACTGATCTTTATTTAGGAAAATGGGACAAAGATTTACTATTGCTGTAACTGTTGAATGATAGACACGACTACTAGTATACTGAACTCGACATTTTGAATTCTAACACTTTATGATTTAATGTGCTGAGTGCCACTTGTAATTAGGAAGTAAACAGATCATTGTTGAAATATACAGTAAGGAACATATGTACAATACATATACAGTGGTCTCTCCATTATCCATTCTGTTATCCAAACTGTTGTTCTATTAGAGTATTTGCCTAAAGTGTATGTTCTATTAGAGTATTTTAACTGAGCTCTGTATAATAAGTATGGGCTCAAACTTTTCCATTATCCGAACACACCTAGTTTGGATAATGGAGGAGAGACTACTATACTTGTAACAGGTCTATACCCCGAGGACTACAATGACACTCAACAAGTTCAACCATAAAGTGTTGAAACTTTAAAGTTTAATTTTGTTCGGTAGTCAATTCCAGTGCATGCTTATGCCCAGCAATTCAGAATTCCTCTAATATGTTATAACAATAGATGATGCTTACACACAATACAATTATTTTAAAAATGAATAGGCACACTCTGATGCTAATTATATACCTCACATGCACAATACTGAATAAATTTTGCAGAAATTCTAATTTGTACCTTAAGCTTCATCAGGCTCTATTTACTGACATGATTAGATGTAGTACTCAAATTGTAATAAAAAGCCATTCATTTTAAACTGTAGCATGCATAGAAGCTAGTTCACTTTTTACACAGTACAGCTTATCTACTGTGTATACAACTCACTTCTCTCCTAGGAATAGAACCATTGCATCCACTGGGACATTTGATTGGAATACCAGTACATTTCCCTTCATGTTCCTGTAACAAACAAGTTCATAATATCCATCATAATGTGGTAAATATAATATAAATACCTTCTGTTGATCATAACGGACCTCTTCCTTACACCAATAACATGATTGTCTTCTATACTGACACTGTTGTAAGTGATCATCAAGTTGTGATCTTGTGATCTCCTCATGACAACCTTCATTGGGACATGAAAACTTGACTAGTTGACACTCCTCCTTTATGTGATTCTGTAAAGCACAGTAAATAAGCTTTTGAGGTGTGGTATACCATAACTATATAACTATATACATACATCATTGCACTAGCAAATCAATGAAAATGAGTAGCTCTGTGCTGTTTTCTTTTATAATAACATGCATGTAAGATATCTGAATGAGAAAGTACTATCAGTGACAGAATTATGAGGCTTTGCATTCAAATAGTTTGATGTCAAGTACTTGCATGTGGGTCCTTGCTGTGGGATAGTGCCCATTGATGATGATCATTATCATGTTTAACATGAGATGCTATTTCCATTACAATGCATATACAATTAATACTTCAGGCTTCTGCAACCTGAGTTATAAAGAAAAAACTAGGGGCCAGGAGAATGTGTACAGGTAAAATTAGTGTTAAAGTAATTATATAGTTTACTCAAGGGGCATAGTAACAAAATTTTAAGTGCATGCATGAGTGGGCTTATTAGCTGGTTGATACAATGTGCACAGTGTGCTTTGACTCAGCATACGAGGTCTATTGGACAGTACCAACCATACACTAACCTGATAATGATGATATTCACCAGTCCAGTTGTTACAATGAGGACAAGAAATCATCAGACAATTAATTTCTTTAGATATCGCCTTGTCATGAAAACACTATAAAGGATAAGCATAAATCAGTATCAGTGGCATAGCTACCATTGAGGCAACCAAGGCAACTGCCTCGGTAAAAATGCTCAACAGCAGGCTGAGCAGGCCTGAGTTTTGGCACTCCGGATTTTCTACTCAAACGTTACAGACAGCATTGCTGTACCCCAGTAGCTGAAAAGTGGTCCAGCACCATCAAGGTACCATAGGCTCCAGCCCTGCTTAGTACTACAGCCATAGATTCTATTTCGTGTGGCTTGAATTTGTAAAAGATCGAGATACTCTAATAGAGCAGTCATCGTAATATACTCTAATAGAGCATTCAATACAGATTATAGCCACTGTTCTCACATTTATGTCAATTGTCTTTACATTACTTTTCAAAAGCTCCAATGAGTCAACTACATGGCATTACATTGAGCTAATTGATCATGAATTAGCCATTACAATCAAAAAAATAGCTCGCTCCACATTCCATTTCAAAGTAAAATTTTCCTTGAGGGAGAACATTCCCCCAGACTCCCTAGCTTGACATGCTTAGCACATGCAGTTGAACATCACTTGAAAGAGATAATTATCTCTGACTTAAACATCACATCAGATCAATAAAAGTAGTACGCATGACTATGACCTTCGTTGCAGTCCATGGATGGCCTGACTGCTCAAAATATCTCCGGAGTAAGTTGTGTTGCATGTAATTAAACTAGTCTTATAATTGAAGCATGGTATACTGCAGCATTAACTATGCTGGAGCATTACTTATGACATGTAGAAAAACGTTCAGAGTCTTCTGAAACAGTTTCCTCCATCCAACCTGCAAATGCTGTACCACCCATACTTGAAAAGTATTTGTGAATCAGTTGAGTCAGAAGCAGACCCCCAATTTGGTCAACGTATAAACTTTGCCTCGGGAAAAATTTTTCCTGGCTACGCCACTGAGTATAGATCACATTATGAATGTTTTGTAATCATATCATTATGCTATTGCAAGCACACAAAATAACAACAGAGGTGCGGACACACTTATACTGTGTTAAATAGACAAAGTCTGGTATGATAATAAACACAAAAAGTCAAAATTGACTTACATCTATAAACGCCATCATTTCCTTGCATATTTCACAGAAGAACATCTGAACACTGTGTATACAGAAATAGTATAATAATTGTTTGCACAAATGTACATTGTAAAAAAGAATTTAAATATCAACAACTACATGTATAGTTGTCATACAGTACATCTACATGTATCAAGAACACTCATAAAGCATTTTGCAAAATACTGCCAGTGCATGTGTTTTCAGTCATAGCACAGATCCACTGATGAAACACATCTCATACCGGTGCAGACTCTGAACCGACAAACCCATGACAATCAACTGGAAGACGAGAAACTTTACATAAATTACTTTCTCTTAAGGTGCAGCATGCTCTGAAATTGGTAGAAATCAGTAGAATGGTGAACTTTAATTTTAAAAACTGCATGACTAATTTAATCATTTGGCTAAAAAAAACAACAACTCCTAGCTGGGGAGGTTCCTCTTGATGTACATAACATGCACTAACAAAATATAAAACTGCCACTAATTGCTCACTGTTTAATATGCAAAAGTGTGGCCCCGACTAGACATTGGGTGACCTGCAGTTCGATTCCTGGGGTTGGAGGGATTTTTTTCCTTACTTTGGCCCCTTTTCTGTTACACCTTTCCAGCTACTGTATAAGTCATTAAGTCTAAGTCCTTGAAACTAGGTTAGGTAATCCTAAGGCTGCAGCACATGTTGTTGTAGACCTTCAGTGCTGGTCACTGTAAAGTGTTAATAATAATAATAATAATAATAAACTACATTTGTTTTGAAGGAAGCTATAGTTTAAGGCCACTCCAAATAAATTCTCTGTTTCCCATCCTGAACTCAGGCATATTTGCATGTGGGTGGGCGGTTCATTTCATTATCTGCCTGGCATAACCATAAAAAGTTGCATAAAAACATGATAAAGTTTGTACCTTCCCTTTTAAGTTGCAAAAATAACACACGTGAATTTATGCTGACTTGATAGCACTGGATGCTGACATGTGAGCTGACACTGTTACAAGATGGCTTTTACTGAGCCTGTAAAGTATGCAAGAACAATCGGAAAATAATGGAAGAATATGGAATAATGAGAACTGAAAATGCGGGGGGTGGATGGGAAACAGAGAATTTATTTGGAGTGGTCTAATTCAAAGCTGCAGTGTACAATATACCTTGCATGAAAACATTATTGCATGAAAATTCCTGTATCAGAGGATGTGTATATAGCTATACTACATTTTAGCCATATTAAACAAGATTGATCTAGCTATACGTACTATAAAAGCCAGCAGTAAACTATAGAGTTGAACTAGCCACATATATAAATGCGGAAGCAACAATGAAGTATGCAGCCTATACACGGATATAATTAATCAGCTGACTATAGTACCTACCGTAGTTAGCTCACACATCCGCACACAGTCAGGCACGCGGGCGTGCATGTGAATTGATAATAGACACTGTAGTCAACATACCCTTGTTGTTTAAGCCTCCCAACACATGGAGTGCAAATTCTATGGCCGCAGGGAAACTGCAAGGGTCCATCGAGAAGGTAGTGACACACTGCACATTGAAATTTCTCCTCTGATGTTGGGAGTGAGCTGATTGTCGATATCATAGTTTACCGTTTGCTAACTTGAAATCTGTAAGCTTCTTCGGTATATAGCTATAGTTCAAGAGTAGATATGTAGCACACTAGCTGAGGCTCGTTTAGTCAGCGCTGCTGCCGGATTTCTGTATAAATACCTCGCGTGAATGACACACACTTCTAAAATTAGACAAACTGGAACTAAACTGAATTCCTATCATGACTGAAACTAATCATGTGGGCGCGGGCGTGTTCTAGGGTTGTCTATATAGTGACCGCACGCATGCCGAGGTAAGTAAACTGATATACTGTCACCATCTATGCTGTCACCAGTGTTGGGCAAGTTACTTTGTAAAAGTAACTAGTTACATATTACATATTACTTGCACTGAACTATTTAGTTTAATACAGTTACATATTACCCATAAAATAAAGTAACTGTAATAATATTACATATTATATTACTTTGTGTCCACAGCCTTAAGCTGTCACGTGTGAAACTACCACCTTATCACGTGACATGATAGTGTTGTTGGACAATATGCAAATTTTGGTTATAAGTAAGAAGTTGGTGAATACGCTTCATTCAGTAGGCCTCGTTACTTCGCTGTGGCTAGGCATGCATCTCTCAGAGGATAACTAACGAGATTAGTAACTTCGTTACTTGTAGTAATAATATTACGTAATATTAGACTCGTCACAGTAACTATATTACTTAGGTAACGCGTTACATTTGTAAGTAAAGTAGCTTGCGTTATATTACCCGTTTTTATAGCGTATTTCGTTATATTACTTTGTTACCACAAAAGTAATAATATTACGTAACGCGTTACATAAGTAGCGCGTTACTCCCAACACTGGCTGTCACATTCACATTGTTGATCGCCCATAGAACTCAGCTGGACTCGGCGTCATGTACACAAGGGGCACCACACTGCCGGGTGTAGCGCGTAGACTGGGATCTGAGATTGATGATCTTTCAGTGATTTCACCTCGAGTCAAAGGAGCCTTGATATTTTGATCGGCAATCGTAAATGCGTAGTAAATCCTAATACAAAGTTAGGTTTGATCGCTTGGTTCATCACTGTAGAAAGCTGAAGTGCTTAATTATGGTTCTAGCTAGCTATACCACTAGCTTAGCTAGAGGTGCTATTTTTTGACTGCACTTTTTAGGTGTTAGCTAGCTATAGTATGTGGCAAATACAGTGAATGTCATTGTACATTTTAGTGACCGTCACTAAGAATTTGCAGTGACGTTCACTACGTATTTGCTAGTATTCACTAGCTACTTGTTTTTATAGTGCTTGCTGCCTCCCTGAAGGCCGGGTGACTCTTCCTTTAGTGGAATCGATCCTTAAGCTTCAATTTATCAATTTGTGATATTCAGCTCCATAATAAATTGGAGATCATTACTATCAAACAACAGAAACAAAGTGCTTTGACTGCTAGCTGTCTTTTAATTTGCAACGTACTCTCCTACTTGGTGAAAAGGGTGCATCATCTTGGCTACATCATGTTCCCTGCCTGTGGAGAAGGTTTTGCTTTACACAAGGCCGGATGCCTTAAAGTTTATGTTATGGTTGGCATTCCACTGGATTGGAGGTCTTGCACACAGTAATAAAATATAATACTAATTGTGTTTGTGGTCAGGGTTTTACTGTCACCATGCCATGAATTGCCCCACAGGGGGAATCCCCACTCTCTGGCATAATGAGTTGAGAGACTTCACAGCTGCCGTCCTAACTGAAGTGTATAGTGATGTACAGATGAGGCCCCTCATGTAGATGTTTCTGCTTCAGGATGTAAACATCAGAAGACTTATATTGATGTTAAGGCGTTTAATGCACCTATATATTATTATTATTGGTAATACTGTGCAGACCTCTATTAGAGTATAGTGCACAGGTCACAACATACATACAAGTATACAAATTAAATAATTGCTAGTTTTTGTTTGAACTGATCAATATCATTGGAGTCAATCACATTTTGGGGTAGATCATTCCAGATTTTGATTGCCGAAGGGAAAAAGGAGTACATATAAGAATCAATCCGTGTCATTGGTTGCATAAATCTCATATTATGACCTCTGGTACTATGTACAGTGGATATGGGTGTCAGAAACGGATTTACTGGGATGTCAACAAGGTGGTTAATTATTTTAAACATCATTATGGCTTTCAGTTCATCTCTGCATCGTGCAAGTCAACGTTGAAACCGGGTCACTACTGCTGACCCGGATGACCCACTGACCCGGATGTGACCCGGATTAATTAAAGCCGAGACGTGTTTCGGCCAGTCTCGAGCGAGCGAACGAGTCTAAATTTTCAGCGTTCGATTCGTGTTGAGTAAATATTGCAACTTCAGCCTAGCTGTAGGTTGAAGACCAAAAAAAAAAAAAAAAAAAAAGGTCTTCACCTACTGACAATAGCTACCCCTCACCATAGATACCCTCAATTTCGTGCTACATACTACACTTACTAACAAATGAGCGTGGCTGAGCGTATGTTGGTAATGCGATAAGTGGGCGTGGCTCACGAAAGAGCTACGCGATAGCGTTTATAAGTTTCCACGTCGTCAAACGAACAATTTCGTTTCTCACGTGATCCAATCCGGGTCAGACCCGGATAAATTGTAAACCGGGTCAGACCCGGATGACCCGGAGAAAATGTGACCCGGATGACCCGACCCGGTTTCAACGCTGGTGCAAGTGTAGGCCAATTAAGGTCTGTAAGCATTTGCGTGACACTAGCATAACGGGAGTAGTTGCTGGTCACAAATCTAGCTGCTTGTCGTTGTGTTCTCTCAATCATATCAATATCCCTCTTAGTATGAGGTGCCCAGACAACAGCTGCATACTCTATAATTGGCTTAACCATTGCTTTGTACAACCTGTCCTTAATTGTTGGTGTACAATATGCACTTACAGCCTAGATGAGGCCTCTCATTGAGGGTCGCCAACGCCCACGCATACTACTAAATTGTGTACGAGAGTCCCAATATTTAAGTATTTTAAACGTATTTCTCTATTATTTCAATAAATATTTCATGTATTTATATGTATTTATAATTGGATTTCTCAGATAGTGTACAAGAGTCCCAAGACATTGGCGACCCCTCGCCTCTCATGTAGATGTTTCTGCTTCATGCAGGATGTAAACATCAAAAAGTTGATGTCAAAGTATTTAATACTAACACACCTATAGTATTCTCACTTTATTGATGTTTTGAATGTGAGAAACAATGGAGTATGATTGAGATGGGCTCTTTTACCCCACTTGTATTTTAACACTAATTTTTGGTGGTATGCTGCTGACTAATTGCTTTCCTTGTCTCTCTTCAGAAGGAGTTGTCATATATAGTTCGGTGGACAGCCCTGATGTGATCTAGCTCCTTTCAAGCACATAATAGCAGAGATCATAGGCGGTGGTTTGCAAGAAAAGATCGAGATACTCTAATAGAACAGTCAGGATCAGGATATTCTAATAGAGTAGTCACAGTATTCAGAGAAGCAGTGCAGCTACGTATGTGTAGTTATAAATAAGGAGATGTAATTGGTGGAGAGCAGCTATTGTCAGCAGGCTGTGACCTTTTTTTTTTTTTTGGTCTTCAACTTACAGCTGGCCTGGCCCCCTCACTTTTTGGCCTGCTCCACCCTGGAAGAGATTATGAATAACTAATCTTGCAGTGCAGCCATGACATCACTGTAAGGGAGGAAACTGTAGCTGGTTCGGGGATCAAACCCCTGATGCCAGCAGCACCATCCGTAGGGTTTCCCAAGCAGTCTCTTTCAAACACTTTCACTAGGAGCACTTGACCTTCCACTAGCTGATCATGAGGGTCAGATGGCTCCACTGAGCTATTAATTCTAGTTGCCAAAGCATTTTGCATTTTTAGTGCTAGGGGTTGTGGCAAGGAGTGCTGGCAACCCTGGGAAAAAATAAAATATAAAACTCACTTAGTGGCAGATATATACTGAGGGATTGCATCGGTTTCGACTAAGACCCCTTCTGACAACTGATAAGGCGCATGCATAAAATCAGTTTACAGGGCAATGAAGCTAAATAGTTTGCAGATTAGCATGAATTACATTTGCTATACATCTATGTATAGCCAACAACCTATAGATGCTGTTCTGGCACTGCTTGCATGCATCACTGGTAACACGTGATCTGATGTGTTGATGAAACTATCATGCATGCACTTTCTGCTGACTCACTGTAGCGGCCATGCATGGATATAGCTATAAATAAGATGATTTGGTTACGCAGTTCATTACAGTTACTGAGCTGACTCGGATATTATAGAAGCCATCATGACGAATGGGCCGGGTGCCACGCAAACTGAGTATAGCGGCAGTTTTGAGAGATGACCTTGAATGATGGCAGACAGTCAATAAATCAATATACTGCATGAGCTATCAAGACTGACTCCCCATTTGCCGTTGTTAGCGCGTGCATGCATGGATGTCAAGTTGTCGGCTGGCAGTGTGGACTCATGATGTACCAATGTAGGGCAGCCACCCTAGCAGGAGTAGCAGCACAGTGAGTCCGGCATATAGCTAGCTATAAACCCTTGTTCAGTGCAGACAGAAATGTGTAACTAAGCGGAATACCATTCGCACTCGCGTTTCACATGCATGTACACACCTCTGCATGTGTTCGTCACATAGCTGATGGCGTAATGCTGGTATTTATAGCTTGTACAGGATACTAAAAATAGCATGATGGTATATATATGGCTTTAATATACGATAATATACCATAGATAGTAGTGGTATATTAGTCATGTGACTAGACCATATATATAATCATGATGTCATTAGCAAAAAATAGATGATTCCATTCCTATAAAATGCCTGATGATCTCATCTGTATCCAACAGCGATTCCGAAATTGGTCTCCACGAGATACGATGTCGAAGCAGAGTATGACGTCAAACTCACTTGCTCAGCTCCCAACGTTGGACGAAAGGTTGCAATGCGCGATATGCCGTTACCTTCTCACTGGGCCGCTCCAACTTCCCTGTGGCCATCATATTTGTACATCATGTGCTGTGAGGCTCAAACAACAAAGGTATACTGAGCTATTTTTAAAATGTATACTTGCTGGCATACATTTACAATATACGTAGCTATATGTATAATTATGCAGAATTCAAGTTGTGCATAATTATACATTCTATATAGGGTTAATGCCAGCACCTCCAGTACTTGTTACGATGTTGTTTTAGCAATCTGCATGCTAAAACTATAACTGTTTGACAGGTTCAAGGAGGACAAATAACTTAGTTTGATGTATATTTGAAGCGAGACAATTTGAGGTCAATTCAGTAATGGCCACATTCTCGGCTGCATTAAGGTCCCTGCATGCTAAGTTATGACCTGCAGGGCATGCAAGGGGTCTGCAACACTTTTGAATCTTATACTAGAGATTTGAAACTTGATATCCTCACAACAAATTTCCATACATTTCTGACTAAAAGCATCATCATGTGATCTAGCTATTAGGTTTGAAATCTATGAAATTTTATAATCATTGATCATTGTCCTAAAAGTCCAATGTATAATCTTGTGAGGTATATATAGCACAATTGCCATTATGGTTCTGAGCTGTTACTATTTCACGTACTTTTTACATTAATTTTATGTCCATCACTACCCGGCATGTTGGCTGAGAAAATTTTGATTAAAATCAGATACTAATGTGGGCATTCTTATCGGGTTATAGCATTTAGCCACAAAAAAAGAATGTGACTTCATATTATTCACTTTCATTTTACACAGTACTCAAACCTTCTTCTGTGAAAAGTGCCATGAGACAGTTGCATTCATAGATGTAAGTTAATATGTAAAGCAGCATATGTATTTTTTTGCACAGAGGTATGTATGTATAGTTTTGTATGAGCTATTGCATGAAAATGGATTGCATGTAATGTGCAACTATGCACTATGTATTTAGCTGTAGGGTATTTTGTTTTCTATAGTACTTTTATGACAAGGCAATATCTAAAGAGATTGATCATCTGATGGTTTCTTGTCCTCACTGCAGTAACTGGACTGGTGAATACCATCATTATCAGGTTAGTGTATGGTACATTGTCACAATAATATGTTATAAATATTACAGTTAGATGGTTATAATAGGCATTTGCTTTAATATAACCACTACAATGTTATGTTATATTCAAGTCTCATTTTTTTTTGAAAATGATGTCTACAAAACCATAATTATAATATTGTTGGTAATACAGTGTATGTATAGGTTTATAAAGTTACACACTTAAACTTAAATTCCATTATCTAACTGATTAGTTTAAATCTTTATCAGATATCATTTTTTCTTCTTTTTTTGTTGTAAAATAAACATGTGCAAAAAACTTGAAATTTTACATACCTACCACATATCCTTTTATGCTTGATGTGTCTTAGTTGAAAGCCAACAGAACAAGTAGCTGTAGAACAGACAGTTATTATTTGTATGTAGCATTAATTTGTAACTCTTATGATCATTGGTTTTGTAATTATTGGTACTGTTGATTGTGTTAACTATTGTTAATTGACTTGTTAGTGTTTACATAGCTAAGTCACAAAGTCAATGATTGGAAATTTTGGCTATTAATTGGCGGACAATCTTTGTTACCACTCGAGCTATACCAATGCTGCAAAAGATTGAAATACTCTAATAGAGCAGTCATGTATGCACCAAAATTTCATGTGAAAAAGCATTACATGTACATGGAAATATAGATAGTACCTTTATCTACACATACATAATATGTCTTGCACATAACATATACATCATGGTTTCATGCTGATGCAAATAGTTGTGTTATGGTGTGACTTTACACAGAATCACATAAAGGAGGAGTGTCAACTAGTCAAGGTATCATGTCCCAATGAAGGTTGTCATGAGGAGATCACAAGATCACAACTTGATGATCACTTACAACAGTGTCAGTATAGAAGACAATCACGTAAAGAAGAGGCTTATTATGATCAACAGAAGGTACTGATACATGATTACCTTATTGTGATATATAGATAGTAACAAATTGTTTGTAACAGGAGCATGAAGCAAGATGTAATGGTGCTCCAGTGAAATGCCTCGAAGGATACAACAATGCTGTTTCTAAGAGAGAAGTAAGTTACATACTCATAAAAACTAGAAATTGTTGAGTCAGTAACTACATATCCACAATTCAAATGTGCGGCTTATGAAAAATAAAGAATGAAGATTGGCTTCTATGCACATCATAAGCTCATGGCATTAATGGTATGGCAACTTCATTAGCTGCTTGTATATATACAATTTATCTAGTTTAAAGGAAGTATTATGAATCTTTAATCAGCGTATGAAGAAGTTTGCTACATGGCACGGTCATTATTTTGCTTAATCACAGAACACTGTAATTTTCACAAACTAATGCAGAACTAATTCACAGTGCTTTGGTTTCATTGTAACACTAATGTAGTGAAGGTTAATGGCTGTCAAGACATCAAAATAGCTCAGAGTGTTCCTTTCCAATATCTGCCATTCAATTCAGCATAGAAAAAATAAGTGATTTTTAAAATGACGAGCTTAAATTTCCTCTGATTTCCTTCTGCTATAGCTCATTGTAATTGCTAATCACCAAATCTGGTTCAGAATCTGAGGTATCTATCATGTGTCACGAGTTATTGTGCCTTTTATTGCATGCCCCTGAAATGCCCAATACAAAATTTATGGGGAAATTTGCTACATCCGGTTGGTTCAGGCCATTTTGATGAACCAAAATTTCTGTGAATTGGACTTCTTTTAGCATCATTGTACTCACAGAGAGCTGCTTTACACGTATCAAATTTGGAAAGTTACTAAACAGACTTGAGGTAGGTGCTACATGATAATTTTTAATAGTTTTTCAATCGAAATGTATATTGGACATGCCTGTTCCAGCTGGCATTATTGCCATGAACAAAAGTATAGCAAATATCCGCAAACTTCTTTATATGGTCCACACATACTATAAGCATAAACCAATTAGCTACTTCTCTTACAGCTGTATGTGCCATAATATGCCTATAGATGTTATAGTGCTACAACCCTATGGTCAGAGTTATTAATTGACTATTAACTTAATTACAGATGGACCTGCATTTTGATCCAAACAACCAGATTGGGTGCACTTTGGCTAAAGGAAAGATCAACATACAAGAATGTCTGTTTGCATCCTTAGGCTGTCAGTTTTTAGCTGGTAGTTTGGAATTAGAAGCACATTTGGAGAGGAGTGTACAGCACCACTTATCATTGGTTAGTCACTTTTTATTAGATGAATCTTATCAGAAACCAAAGAGTGTCACATCCAAAGACTACGAGGCCATGAAGAATCTACTGCATAGTGAAGTTGATAAAGCTAATAAGCAATTAGAGACAATTAATGATAAACACATAGAAGAAACATCACAAATTACTGAATTGGAAAGCAACCAAAATAACAATAGTTTCCGATTAACTGGAGTTGAAGATCTACTAACATCCTTGCAAGCTAGTGTTAATGAGATCAATCATACCTATGAAGAAGTATCTCTCACCTTACAAACACTTCAAGCTACTTCATATGATGGTCACTACATATGGAAGATACCAGATATCACCAGACGTAGGAGGGATGCTTTACTAGGAAAGACTGTCAGTTTATATTCAGCGCCATTTTACACCAGCAGGTTTGGGTACAGACTGTGTCTACGTGTGTATTTAGATGGTGATGGTAGTGGCAAGGGACGTTACATATCTTACTTCCTTACCATCATGAAGGGAGAATATGATGCTTTACTAGAATGGCCATTTCAGCATATGGTGACAATGACATTAGTGAACCGGAAAGGCAACAATAATATTGTACAGTCATTCAGACCCAACCCAACCAGTACTAGTTTTCATCGACCAAAATCAGACATGAATGTGGCATCTGGTTGTCCTAAATTTGCTCCACTATCAATACTGGATAATCCTGAATTTGTTGTTGATGATGTGGCATTTTTTAAATGCAACATTAATGTAAAGTAGCCATTGCCATCTATATACTATGCCACATAAACTGTAGCTGGTTATAAACAGTATTTCCATCAGTAAATCTAAGGAAATATAACTATTTTGTATTCCTCTCCATGCCTGCCCCCATGCTGCTAGGAAATAGTGACATTCAGCAAACATAGTCAAAAAAATTTATTTATTTATTTATTTATTTATTTATTTGTATACAGTTTTTTAGCACATGATAAAATGAATATACATGTACATGCAGTATATAATAGCATTCTTTCAGTGACAATTTTATAGCATTGTGTACCATTTTAAATATTATGTAAGTATATGTTCACATATAGAATTGTAAAAACTGAACATGTGTTTTTGGCAATGTAACTATAGCTACACTATGTAATGTAGTATTGCATTAATTATGCAATTTACATTACATTTAAGAACATAGACACCTGTATATAGTTTGCATGTTAAGAGATTAACATCATCAACTCTACAGTGGGAAAAATTAAGTGTTCTTTATATGAAAATGATCTAATAGACATTTTGCTCCTAGTAGAACAACATAGTACAAACAATGTGTCATTTGTGATATATACAATCATGCAACTTTCACATAAATTGTACTCCTTATGACATTTATCTTATTTTTGATATAGTGCTATTGCAGATTTAACTATCGCTACCTTTATGCATTGAAAATTCATCATCATTGTCTCTATCTACCTAAGGTATTATTTTACAGTGTTAAAGGATGGTTGCAAATTTAATAACTTGCTGAAAAAAAATCAATAGGTGATTTCATTCCAAAGTTATGATCTCTCATCACCAGAAGACACAATAAAAAGATTCATTAAAATATCCTCAACAGTTGATAGCTATAAGTTCAGATTTTTTCTCAGTGATAATTTCTCACTGGAAAGCCTTGCCTAGTAAAGCTTTCAACACACCAACTCTAGAGCAATTTTTAACAGTTCTGCACCAATGACCATTTCACTTAATTGGTTAGTTAGCCAATAACTTATTTTTACTTTCTCAATTATACTTAGTTTATTTACTTACATGCATTAACTGGTTATACTACTTGCAATGTCTATATGATATTTTCAAGATAATATAACACTTATAATGTGCATAGATAGAAGTTAGGCTTTGTGGTTCTGATGACATTACTATGCAAAGTTTAGTTTGCTTAACAACAGTGATCTAAACTAGCACTACATGCATGACATCTTCAACTTCAGTATTGCTAATATCACTGGGTTACTTATAATTATGTATGAGGCATTAGTACAACTAATTGTGTGGTTGTGTGGTACTATATTTCAACTGCCACTGTGTACATGGCAATTATGCGTAGTTTACATAAATGTTGAAAGGTGTGACAACAATGTATACAGTGTGTAATGATGTCACATGGTTGTCTTACTTGAATCATTTCTATTTTTATTCTTTCAGTCTTGGTATGATAACTCAGAATTATTCATTAATGGAGCTTAGATAGTACTGATATAGCTAACAATGAAATGATTTATGCTGTGTGTGCAATGAAAGACACCATGTCACAAAATACTTATGCATGCAAAGCACACCTTTCAAAAAGAAGGGTTTGCTCAGCCGACTATATAATATGATCAGAACAAAGCTCTATTTAGAATGCATTTATTATTAGTAACATGTAGGTGACGATGCATTGTACACAGGTCATGATATTAATTTCATAATAAGTATAATAAATTTATAATAGTGTAATACTTCGCTAAATGTGAATGTGACACAGTGACAGTGTGTTGGTATTTACATGTACATTGCCAAAGATGGATGGTGGCAATCTGTGATTGTATTTTAGCCTCAGGGTGATGAAATAAATATTGATTAAATCTTGTACCAAAACTTTTAGTATATAGCTACCAAGTCTCAATTGATACATAACATTTACAGTTCCCATCAAGATACATGAATTCTGTATAATTAGAAAACACCATGCACTTATAGATTGAACTCGCATAATTATGTTGTATAAAAGAAATTAATAAAATTGAGTATATGATTATGTACAAACACACTGACTGTGATACTAACAATCAGATATTAAAATATAAGATTAACTTATTTGATATCACATTTAAAAAATGCCACATCATCAACAACAAATTCAGGATTATCCAGTATTGATAGTGGAGCAAATTTAGGACAACCAGATGCCACATTCATGTCTGATTTTGGTTGATGAAAACTAGTACTGGTTGGGTTGGGTCTGAATGACTGTACAATATTGTTGTTACCTTTCTGGTTCACTAATGTCATTGTCACCATATGCTGAAATGGCCATTCTAGTAAAGCATCATATTCTCCCTTCATGATGGTAAGGAAGTAAGATATATAATGTCCCTTGCCACTACCATCACCATCTAAATACACACGTAGACACAGTCTGTACCCAAATCTGCTGGTGTAAAATGGTGCGGAATATAAACTGACAGTCTTTCCTAGTAGAGCATCCCTCCTACGTCTGGTGATATCTGGTATCTTCCATATGTAGTGACCATCATATGAAGTAGCTTGAAGTGTTTGTAAGGTGAGAGACACTTCTTCATAGGTATGGTTGATCTCATTAATGCTACCTTGCAAAGATCTTAACAGATCCTCAACTCCACTTAATCTGAAAGTATCTCTTTGCTTGGTTTCAATTTCCATAGCATTCACTTTATGTTTACTACTGTCGATTTCATTTATTTTGTCTAATTCAAAATGCAATAATTCTTCCATGGTTTTAAGCACATTGCTGCAATTACTGATGCTGACACCATTTGGTTTATGAAGGAAATTAGGGGATTGAGACTGTTAGGAAGATATTACAAAAACATGCATGCACATCAAACCAGCAGATATAACACATAAATGTATGTTATATGTGTATAATATACTTTCAAAGATGTGCACCTAGATATTTGGCTATATAAATAGTTATATAACTGGAGTTTGCCAATGATCCAAATATAATGCAGCTTTCTCTATTTACATGTGTGCATGTATTTACCTTGTCCTTATGTTTACAATGAGCATCTCTCTCACACTGCAACTGACAATGGATTTCCTTTCCACAATGACCATCATAATATTTAAGATCTCCACCTGCTGTGAGGTCACAATAAAATCTGTCACAGATATTTACTGTTGGACTCATTGATCCACATTCCTCCTACATTGTACAGTGTTTCTTATAGTAGTTAACCACAATGTAAACATTACATACATTTACCTGAAAATATGGATAAATTCCAGTCAAATTCATCTTCAATTGGGACATTTAATTCAGCTATATTGCCACTTGAAACTGCTATACAGTAATTTGCTAATCAACTATAATGAAAAAGGAAAGGTCAATGTTAGCTTATATTTAGCAAATACTATTGCAATGAAATGGTTCATACATGTGTGCTATAGTCAAAAGGAGTTATGTTGTTAAAAAGATTCATAAATGAAACTAGCTACTGTATACCGTACGCAAGGAAATTTTGACGTCAAAAAAATTTGATGAATTCAGACTTCAGCAGATTTGACGAATAAAATGTTGACGAAAATGAAGAAATTGTAGGCAAAACCTGTACTTTTAAGGGCGCTTATAAACATTTGACGAATTTAAATTTGACGAATTAAACCGATTCGTCAAATTCGTCAAATTTTTTTGACGTCAAAATTTCCTTGCGTACGGTACAACTTGTTATTGTTGTTATTATCCTACTTTACCAGTTAGGCACTGGAGGGTAACTTCTCTGAATTCTTCTATGTATAGTCACTCATGCAAGAACTTTTATTGCACAAAACTATAGATTGGTTGCGTTCAGTGCATTCTACAGTGTGTGATAGTTAAATTAGTTAGGGTCCGCAACGCGAAAAATCGATATCCTCCAATCAACTACCTAACTCAGTATTGTCATGTGTTAGGCTAAGTGTAACTTGAATAACACTAGCGTGGCAGCCAAGTTTGTCACTTTCTTCTGGTAGAAAACGATACAAATGTCTTAAAATCACGTGATTTTTCGTTGCAGCAGTTCGTAGGGCTCTTCGTATGCCACGATATTCACTCTTAACATTGCTCAAGTAGTCTACCATCAACTCAAAGTATTGGTGGTTTGATTTTATTGGTCAGTTTCTGGTGGCAGCACGATATGTGCAGCTTTTTGGCGACAGACAAAATGTTTCTTTATCTGGAGCACAGGACAAGCAGAGCAGCAACTGCGCCGTGGGTCAACAATGACCAGTACTATATAGGTAAAGTACCTGCATGAGGAGTATGGTTATAATTGAAGCTTGTTAGCCATCTGGCTGAGCCATCTATATGCCGGCTGAAATTCGGTCAAAATGACGCGATTTTTGCAAACAAATACCAGAATGGTTGATACATCAGTGAGACAGTCTCCAACAGCAAGGATACGAAGCTTATAAACATCTAACAATACGGCTATCTCGCCCAGTAAACGCATAGAGCAATCCAATGCATGAAATAGACACTCACGTGATCGATATTCAAATCTCGGAAAATACAACCATAATCTATTCCGATTACCTTAAAATCACTTGGAATCAAGTGGCAATCAGTTTGTGTGCATTAGGTTCAGCATCTTGATTAGCCCAGCAGTCTGAGACTCTCTCTATGATGCCATCACAGCATAAAACACACCTGCACTGGCCCAGACCACGCCTGAGTGAACAATTAACGCAAATATTTACAAAAGGAGCACACTGCATGGTGCCTATTCACAAATGAAAGCGATTTCATGGGTATATCCTCGATTTGAATTTCGATCACGTGAGTGCCTATTTCATGCTCTATGCGTTTACTGGGCGAGATAGCCGTATTGTTAGGTGTTTATAAGCTTCGTATCCTTGCTGTTGGAGACTGTCTCACTGATGTATCAACCATTCTGGTATTTGTTTGCAAAAATCGCGTCATTTTGACCGACCGAATTTCAGCATATAAATGGCTCAGCCAGATGGCTAACAAGCTTCAATTATAACCATACTCCGCATGCAGGTACTTTACCTAGTACTGGTCATTGTTGACCCACGGCGCAGTTGCTGCTCTGCTTGTCCTGTGCTCCAGATCAAGAAACATTTTGTCTGTCGCCAAAAAGCTGCACATATCGTGCTGCCACCAGAAACTGACCAATAAAATCAAACCACCAATACTTTGAGTTGATGGTAGACTATTTGAACAATGTTAAGAGTGAATATCGTGGCATATGAAGAGCCCCACGAACTGCTGCAACGAAAAATCACGTGATTTTAAGACATTTGTATCGTTTTCTACCAGAAGAAAGTGACAAACTTGGCTGCCACGCTAGTGTTATTTATTCAAGTTACACTTAGCCTAACACATGACAATAGTTAGGTAGTTGATTGGAGGATATCGATTTTTCGCGTTGCGGACCCTAAATTAGTACAGTATGCCCACATAACTATCTGCATGCCATGTAGGAGTTTACAAACTGCTTAGCTATCATGGCATCGTATGACATGCACAACTATATAGTTATACATAGATATATCAGCTATATATATTTAGACTATATATTTGTATAAAAGCATGCATACAATGAAAAGCAATAATATCTTACATTTGCATAATTTCTATACCAGCTAACAGTTTTATCAGGTATTCTTTAGCTGATTGATGTGAATGTAAAGTTTGTTAACTCTTCAATGCAAGTGTTTACAAGCAAAAATATGCAAGCAAGCACATTCCATATATTATAATTATTTTTGGTACAATAGGCATGCATCATGTGGTAATAAGACCAAGATAAGCAAAGTGACCACGTGCACATATATACTGAGGTAATTTCTATATTTAGGACATGCATATACATATATGTGCATGACTTCTTCGGTAGTTACCATTCTACCACAGTTTTTAAAATAGTTTTTGTTGTGGTTGACACCATAGTGAGGTTACTTACTGTGTGGTCTGTGGATGTATATAGCCTTTAATTTTTAATATAATCCAGTACCCTTTTCACTGTGATCTAAAGTACTGTAAATATATTCCAAAAATATATTATTATGTCATATTAACACATTAATTGGTTAAACGTGAGGTTGTTTTGTACAGGCTGATTTTGCACGTATATATGTGTGCATGATGTGTGTATTATTCCTTGTGCCAGCAACAGCTGTACTAAAACAGCCTTTCTGGTGCATGTATACACATGCAGGTGTTGCTTAATCACATTAAAAGCGTGTATGTATACATTGATTTTTTAAATAGTTTGTACATGAGTGTGAAATTTATAATAATAATATGTATATGCACTTTATAAAAGTAGAAAATTTTAAGGAACAAAATTTAGTTATAGCATTGCATGGGTAACTTTTTTGAGACTTCATTTACTACATAAAACAAATCATTAAAATTGCATTGTTATTTTCATGTTATAGTTGGTACAAATTTGCTTCATATATTTAGTTATATATGGCTACTTTATAGATACATACTAACTTTTGTAGTTCCCTATTTTCCTATACATTGCATCTTCAGCTCTATAGTAGTTATCAATGTCATGCACCATAGCTATAACTTGTAATAAGTCTTAGGAGGCATCAATATAACTAATTTTATGCTGTGGACTCCGTTATATATGAGCTGTTACTAATTTGGTAACCTATAATTATATGTTTTGCATAAATGTTGAAAGGTGTGGCAACAATGTATGCAGTGTCACATTGAAAACATGCATTATTATACACCCTATTCACCTATTATAAACATTGTTAGTTTTCACTTTGCTATACATAGAAACTTTGTGTGTGCAGCAAATGGGTTAAATAACTCTAGCTACATTCATTTACATAGAGATTAAATGTGAGCAGTCCAAGTGTGATGGAGCTACACCATTTAATCTTGTAAGTGAAACAATTATGTTTACATCTCCCAAGCATGCAGGGGAGCTTTATATACTTGTTGTATCAGATAAAGTGGAAATATTAAAATTTATATACGTATATAGCTACAGTACTTGGTCAGGACAAGTCCCAGTCAATGTATATCTTATCACATCATTAACTCCACAATACCACCTTCTACTTTCCACAAAGATCTCGGAGTCTTCTTTTCATCTGATTTGGAGTTGTCATTATGAGTACATCACTATTGCCAAAGCCCTCAAAACTTTGGTTGATGTACTCCGCAGACAATTACATAAGCACTAGTAAGTAGTAACTGCATTACAACTAAAAGGATACTACTATATATCCATAGAATGATCTTGCTTACTATACTGTTCACCTCTTTGGAAGCCTCACCTTATAAGACATTTTTACTTGAGCACGTACTGCGGAGAGCCACTAAGTTTATTCTTAATGACTACACTTCGGACTACAAATCTCATTTGATCAAGCTTGGAATGCTGCCTTTAATGTATGTATACTGAACTTGTTGACATCTTGTTTTTATTAAATCACTTAAGTTCACTAATATTTTATATCTTTTAGTAACAATCCTACCAGATTATGCCTTACGGTGGCTCTAAACTTCATCACAAGTTTTCTTCTACCAACTTAATCAGTAGCTCCTACCTTTACAGTTTACCCAGATTATGGAATTCTCTCCCAGTGATTAATACCTCTCTCGGCCCTATCCTTTTTGGAATCATTTTGTCAACAATTTTAACTGTATGCTCCATTACTTGTGTCCCTGTTGTAAGTGCTCTAAAGTCTCCTGCCCTGTCATTTATGTAGCTAAGTGTGTGTTTTTGTATGTTGTCTACATGTACAGTAGTTAACTAGTATTATATAAGTAATTAGTTAGGCAGTTGGCAAATGTTGCAATTTGACCCTCAACACCACCATACTATTTTTGTACATAGCCATTTTAATTCTGTAATCTTGTACCTGGTGTTATATAAAGCAATAATAAATAAATAACCTGGTCTGAGTGTCAGACATATCAGCTGCATATGCCCTGCAATTTAGTATATCTCATTATCTCTTTGCAATGGAGCGGGGCAATGGAGAATGTAGTCATGTAATCATCCGATGATCGATATCGTCCCCTGGGCCTAGGCGTATTTGTTGATCTGGGGAATTTTTTGGGTGTGTCAACCCTCCTCACCGCAATACGAAAATGGCATATGACGTAATACTCGTGCCATATAAAGACGAAAGGTCGCTTCAAGATAGAATATAGAACTAGCTAGCTACATCTGTCATCTACCAGCTTAGTCAATGCTGAGATGTTGCAAGGTGGTGGATTGAAGTTACTCCCTCCTAGTGCATCACATTTAGGGAGTCATGTACGGCTTCCTTCACCTTTAGAAGACAGATTACGGTGTGCTGCATGCCATTCCCTTCTTATTGGCCCTCTCCAGGTTCCTTGTGGTCACCGAATTTGTACATCTTGTGCTCTAGGACTCAAACAACAAAGGTAACGACCAAGTAGCTAAATAGACTTTTTGCAGGTCTATTGGTCCCTGTGAGTGGTAACTATCTAAGTCTTGCATGGCTCGTAATATAGAGTATGCATACTACGTAGTATAGTTGCACGTATATAGAATAAAGTGCTGGTATTTTGGTCAGATGGTATTATGAGTCACCATTAGCAGCGACAGGAAAAAAGACTGAGAAAGGGATTGATAATGTCATTGCAGTTTTGCATCTGAAAGTGGTGATCAGTTCCTGACAAAGTGATACTGGAGAAGATAATGATGATTCTTTCAAGAAGATTCAGGAGACAACACTGTACACATGTGTCCAAAGTATGGCATTAGTTATGGCAATGGCTCGGAGGAACTTATCTGTTGTGATAGTGTATCATATAGCTACGTGTATGTAGCTAGCTAGCTTGACAAAAGTGTACAAGCACAATGGAAGAATACTGAACGTGGTTTATGGTCAGAGTTATCCTATATATGTTGACTTGTAATGATATGCATACCATGACTCATAATACCATCTGTTAGCACCAATATAACATTACCATTAGAACATTTATAATTGTGCTATTGTATGTATGGGCCTTTCCAAGTGCTTGAATGATTACGAGCTTGACAATAGATTATTGTATCCAGTAATCAGTACACTTGAAAATGAGGACACCTGCATAATGTCAACAGGATACCTCGATAATCAGGACACTTTTGGTTGATCCCAAAGTGTCCTCTACTGTAGTATGTTTCAATCTGTTACATATAATTATAATTCATGATCAGTCATACATTCTTTCACTCTTTAGGTCCAAGAACTTCTTCTGCAATGAATGCCAAGTGAAAACAGAATTCACTGATGTAAGTTAAACAGTGTATAACTGCATGTGTACCATTTGTTGTAGTATACAGCACTTTGGCCATTAGGGCTACCAGATTTTGCAAAGAAAATAGTGAAAATAATGAAACCTGCTGGTCACTTGCAAAATTGCATACGTGCATAATAGTGTATATACTGTAAGATGTATATTACCTTGCTTAACAAACTTGCAGTGATCTACAAGTTACCAAGTGAAGTTCCACCATTATACCAACTCTTAGAGCTTTTTTGAGGTATTGTGATGAAGACTATAATAAATTATAATTTTAAGCCATCAGAATGTTACTAATTTAGGGGCTGGTATATAACACCACTTAAACATCAGGACACACAATACTGAGTTGTGTGGCCAAGGAAGCCAATGCATCCAGGCATGACAGACAAGTGTGCATTTTGAAACACTGATCCCTCGGGTGGGACATTACTCATACTATATTTGAGCTAAGTCAGTTCAGCATTATATTTCTTTGTATTTTTTAAATTTTTCTTCATCTTCCATTAATTTACTTTTAATTACAACACTTAATAAATTCATAACTTGTGTAAGCCTTATGAGGCTATAAAGGGCATATTATTATTGCAGCACATCTACTTTCTTGTTTACAAATTGGTAGAAGGAGTGCAATTAAAGAGATTGTCAAAAAATGTACTTTTTCAAAAATTGCAAGTGCATTTTTTGTCATGCTGCAGGGTAAATTGGTCACTGAAAAAACTTAAAATCAGTATGCATGCTGATAGGCTATCCATCATAGTGTGGACCTTTTTGATTTTAAAGTACTGGGAGTATTGGATAAGGAAATATAAAACCAAAACATGTGATGCAGCAGTCAATATAGCAGTCAGCAATTTAGCTGAATTTTCTATTCAGTAATGTAGCAGGAATCTGTGTAAATGTCAAATAGTTTCTGTCTGCCTTTCTAGTTGCTTCCTGCCTCCCTTCCTACCTGCCTGCCTGCCTGCCCACCTGCCTACCTGCCCGACCACCCGCCTGCCTACCTTCCTGCCTGCCTGCCCGCCTGCTTGCCTGCCTTCAGACAAATGTAAGCCTGACAAGTGTCTTTTGGCATGCCGCAGTTCTTACAATACATGCATCATGGACTTACCTTTGTGTTCCAGGTTTGTTTGCTGACGTATTGATTTGAGGTAGTGTGATACAACTTCCCTGTGGCTGGCTATCATGCTTACCACCTGTATTTTCTGTATCAACTGGATTGATTGCAGAGACACTTTTGTACTCTTCTTTATGTGTAATTGCAGGCAAAACATAGCTGAAGCGTAATGACCACTTCATCTCTTCACCTTTTGGTAGTTGATTGTTGGGGTGCACATTCAGTTCCAAGATTAAGTTTTATGTCATGCCTGGTGCCACACTATCTTTTGATGTGGTATGTATGGGTTCATTATAATTATGTTGTAAAAGTAAACAAACAAGTAGAAGGAAAAGTAGGAAAAAAAGCAGTGAAGCTAAAAAGTAGTGAAACAAGAAAGCTGCCTATAGCTACCTGCAGATATACTAGTGGACATTTAATCACTAATTCAGTACGTTATATGTAGACTAAAATAAGGGATTAATGTTCACTAGTAATCTGCAGATAACTATATAGGCTGCTTTCTTGTTTCACTACTTTTTAGCTACTCCCTTGTTTCAATACTTTTATTTTTATTTTTCCTTCTACTTGTATATATAAATTATTTCAAATGTGTAATGATACAATTGATACTGTAGAGTTGCTTGAAGTACCAATAGCTATATATTACTTTTCTACAGTTACAGTATGTATCTCATATTGTTACAGTATTACCATGATAAAGCAATATCTAAAGAGATTGACAATTCAACTGTACGTTGTTCTAACTGTGGGAACTGGATTGGTCAATATCGTCATTTTCAGGTTTGTGAGTTAGTGTGATGCAAGTAGGTTGTACCTGTTTTGCTGGTGTTTAAATTGTTTGCACATTCATGGGTGATAGCTAATAGCTTGGGAAATTAGCTATAGATGAAAATATATACCATTATGCAAAACATAATTTGTTTGGAATATCCCAACTTTTAATTAATCACAAACTAAAATGTTTGCACTTAGCTACTAGTCTGAAGTTTGTATACTAAATGGCTGTTGGGTTTCACCAAATAATTTTGAGCATAATGGGCTAGCAGAAGCAGTGAGCATTCTGCCAACATGACATAAAATTTAGCTGATGCCTTTGATGATGCTGCCTTTTGCTGATGCCTTTGATGTCAATGATGTAGATTGATTTCACAGTGTGCATGCCCAAAGAAAGGAAATCATAGATTCACCAAACATTATCCTTCTCATAAAAATAGGGTGTAATTTTATTATATTGACTGTTTCTTGTCTGATTATAATTACATCTCACAGTAACAATATTGAAATACTCTAATAGAGCAGTCACTACTCTGATACACAAATGTGCTAATATTGCAGCCTACTTTTCAAGTAGAGTTTTACATAATAAGTGGCTTGGTTTGGCTCTTAAAAATAATGGGCTGTTTTTGGTTGCTTTTAGAAAGCATTTCGTGGGATATATGAATAGGTAATTACCTCTATAGGCTAAGCATTATAATATTATACTAGTTATGTGTATATAATTGCATTATTAGCAGTGTACTATAATTTATTGTACATTATGGTAATTTGTGTTGCAGAATCACATAAAGGAGGAGTGTAAGGTATCATGTCCCAATGAAGGTTGTAGTGAGGAGATCACAAGATCACAACTTGATGATCACTTAAAACAGTGTCAGTACAGAAGACAATCATGTCAGTGGTGTAAGGAAGAGGTTCCTTATGATCAACAGAAGGTATTGACATTTTAATACCGTGTACATCATGATTGATTGTTTGTTATAGGAACATGAGAAAGAATGTTCTTACATTCCAATCAAGTGTCCTAATGGATGCAATATCACCATTCCCAAGAGAGAAGTGAGTTATTCACATAGATTATAAGCTTCTTTAATATTTCTATGTATTATATACTAGCTAAGTAAGACATAAATATATGTTTACATTAATCTAAGCAATCGTACTTATCCATTTTTTCTCAGGCTAGATAGAATGCCTTTGTCACCACCCCCAGTGCTGGCTATATATTAAGTGCTGGACAGCTGGGGGTAACCACTAATAAAGTGCTAGATGATGAGGGTGGCAGCATTGAACCTACCCTCAGAATATGTTACTCAGTCTAAGAAATTCCTTATTGTCTATTTAAAAATTCCAGCTTTAAGTATTTGATGTGTTGTAGCTTGCCAATGGTTGAAGCTACATGTACCAAACTTTCACACATTTTACACCAATTCCTTACCTTCCAGAGCATCCACTGTACAAGTACCCAACAGCTAAGTTTCCTGCCATTTTAGATAGTTTTTAAATTGAGGTTGACTGTATCAGGTGAGCTTCAAAAGGGGTGGGAGATGGAGGTCCAGAGGAGGCTGTTTAAAAATCTTAAAGAGAAAGGTGTAGAGATGAATTAGGCCAGGTCATTCAGATCTCAATACTGGCTAAAATGAAAGGACATTTACAGTACAAGTGGGCGATACTGGTTTTCTCAGACCCAGTCACATATACTGTATAGTGGACAATTTTTTGCATGGGTTTTTATTTCTGGATATATTTTCAAAGAGGCTTCTTTCTTTGGAAATAAACTCCCAAAACCTGTTGTTCTCCCACAATTAAAAGTAACTTGCCTTCATGTGATCACAGATTTTTGGCATAGACACCTCATCACTCGTGTTTTAACCAGTAATCTCTCTGGTGTATAGTGATTGGGTAGCAGTAAGTCAGTTGTTGGCAAACATATTATATGTGTATCTTTCATAGTTTATGACACCAGTTTCCATGTTTTTTGAAATACACCAGAGTTACGTATTCTTTAAAATTTAAAACCTTTGAAAATCAGATTTTGTCCCATCTGCAAAATTTTCTAATAACTTGCTATGTGGTATAAGTCAGATCAATGCTATATGATGATATACAGAAGACCAATGTCCCCCTAAAGCACATGATGGCCAGCCTCATCTCAACAAAATGTAGCTACATCTCAACCAAAGAAAAATATTGACTATAATATATATATATATATTTCATTTGTCTGTCAACATGAAAGCCAAGCTGACTTCTTATAGATTTAAAATGATCACAAACTTTGCATAGTTCCTGATGGCATTAAGTTCACTTCAGTAGCCTTACTAGCCTATAACATAGTTGAAATGTCATTACCTCTGCCATCATTATCCTATTTAATGAGTGATGGCTAAGGAGAAAGTAATTAAGGGAATGTAAGCCCTCATAGCTACAAATTGACTTGAATTATAGCTCAATAGTAAGAATATGTGATTTTTTAAAATTATTAAGGATAAATACAAATGGCATAGTTCATGAGTAAGGAGTCAATTTAGAATTTTGAAAATGCAGAGTTTGCAAGTACAGCACAGTGGACCTCAGTTATCTGGACCCCTTGGGACCAGGTGTGGTCCATAAGTCTGAAAAGTCCATAACTCTGAAAGTGTGTATGATTAAGCATAAAAGCATTCTTGATAGATATTTTTGTATTTTCGACTACCCTAATAACAGTCACTACTCTAATAGAGCAGTCATTTCTATAGTTCAGATAACCAAAAATCTGGATAAGTGGGGTCCAGGTTCCACTGTATATGGATCTCTCACTTACATAAAATCTTTCAACAGTAAACATTTTCTTCAGTTTGGAGCCATTAAAACTTTTGCAATTGGAGGAATGGCTTTTGTGTCATTTTGATGATGGTGTGCTAAATCTCTTTCTGTGTAGAACTCACCAAATAACTGACATGTCCACTACTGTATGCTCTTTGTAGTCCATTGTTGGGCCTGATAATATCCTATGGCTTACTCTTTCATTTTGTCCACCCATTTCTCCCACATATCATAACATGCATAAATACCAACTTGATGAAGAGCTCACCTGTTAGCTATATTACTTGCTGACAGTATTGAGAGAATGAACTGATTCATATAATCATGCGAAATCTGTGCTCAACACTAGAATCCATGGTTTAGTGATCATAATATCTTATAATACATGTAAGTTTTAACCACCTCAAAGTTTTTCAACACTATTATTCTACAAGCATAATTTCTATTCCTAGCTCTGACAATATACATATATATATAGCATTCTAGTAATATGTGCATGCACTGTACATAGCTAATAAAAATGTTATTGTTTTACAGATGAACTCTCATTTGGATCCTAATAACCCACATGGTTTCTCTTTGGCTAAAAGGACACAACAATGTCTTTTTGACTTCTTGGGTTGCTCATTTTCTGGCACCAGCTTGGAATTAGAAACACACATGGAGAAGTGCATAAAACAACATCTCTTGTTAGTTGGAAAGTTTCTGTCTAGTGGAATGCACAGACAGAATGGTATTACTAATAAGAATTATGAAGTAATGAAGCAAATACTCCACACTGAGTTGGATAAGACTAAGAAAAAACTTGAGATAATTGGTGATCAAGACAAAGAGAAACCATTGCAGATCACTGGACTGCAGAGCAAGCAAGATGATATATCTTTCCGGTTAACTGGAGTTGAGGATCTGTTAAAATCCCTGCAAGCTAGTGTCAACGAGATCAACCATACTTATGAGGAAGTGTCTCTTACCTTACAAACACTTCAAGCTACTTCATATGATGGTCACTACATATGGAAGATACCAGATATCACCAGACGTAGGAGGGATGCTCTACTAGGAAAGACCGTCAGTTTGTATTCAGCACCATTTTATACCAGCAGGTTTGGGTACAAACTGTGCCTACGTGTGTATTTAGATGGTGATGGTAGTGGCAAGGGATGTTACATATCTTACTTCCTTACCATCATGAAGGGAGAATATGATGCTTTACTGGAATGGCCATTCCAGCATATGGTGACAATGACATTAGTGAACCAGAAAGGGAACAACAATATTGTACAGTCATTCAGACCCAACCCAATCAGCACTAGTTTTCATCGTCCAAAATCAGACATGAATGTGGCAACTGGTTGTCCTAAATTTGCTCCACTATCAATACTGGATAACCCTGAATTTGTTGTTGATGATGTGTCATTCTTCAAGTGCGTCATAAAAATAGGATAAACAGTTACAATGTGCTAGGATCTTTCAATTATTTCAAAAATATATTTTTATTGTAAATTAGCTAACAGCAATTTTTATTTGTTTATCAAAAAATTTAAAGCTGAAAAAAGTTCTTATGCTCCCACTTTTCTGGGGTAACGAGTTACTTAGGTAACACGTTATGTAATAATTATTACTTTTGTAGTATCAAAGTAACGTAACGACATACACAAAACAGGTAATGTAACTCAAGTTACTTTACTTGTAAATGTAACATGTTACCTAAGTAATGAAGTTACTGTAACGAGTCTAATATTACATATAATATTATTACTACAAGTTACTAATCTCGTTAGTAATCCACTGAGTAACTCATAGCCACAATGAAGTAACGAAGCCTACTGAATGAAGTTTCTTCACCAGCTTCTACTTATAACCAAGATTTTCACGTTGACCAACAGCGCAATCATGTCACGTGATAAGGTGGTAGTTTCACATGTGACAGCTTAAGGCTGTGGACACAAGGTAATATAATAGGTAATATAATATGTAATATTATTATTATAGTTACTTTATTTTATGGGTAATATGTTACTATAACTAAATAGTTCAGTTGCAAGTAATTATGTAATATGTAACGAGGTATTTTTAAAAAGTAATTGCCCCAACACTGTTACTAGCATGAAAGACATTATCTGTAGGGGCTTTGGACTATGGTGGGGTATCCTTATTAGATAACTTCCTTGGTCTACAAATGCAAACGTGTCTGTGTACAAGTGAAGGGATCTATGATTATGAAGATATCATGATTTAGAAGTCTAAGTGTGTATGTGGACTCTAATATACAAAGTGGGACCACAGGCAAGTATCAATTCCTGTTTGGTGAAGATGTCTTTTTGCACTCCACACACATCATCACATTTCTTGGTAACAGAACACTCTAATTAAACAGTCACCACTACCAGTATTACTTTGTCTGTATGGTCTGCTACCTATCCTAATCTTTCAATAAGCTCAAAAGATAGCATCTCATAACACGATCAAATAACACTGGTGAACCAGTTTAACCAGTACACATATAAATAAAATTTGTTGGATTCTCCACAGATACGGTCTTATGTGTTTTATCCTTGAGCAAGATTACACTACCCATGGAGCTGTTTAATGGGGGCTTGATGACCTGGTCTCATCTCGGGAAGTAAATGCTCAACTGTACTTGTCTTACTTAGCAGTGCTGCAGAATTTTAGGTTCTGTGGCATCTATCCTTATAACTTGAATGGTACTCCTGCGGGTTACTAGTCTTTCCCCAGGAGGACTGGCTTGCACAGACTTGAGTACCTGAGTAGTGCATATATAGGCACCCCAGTGCTGCATGCTGGTTTATTGGGTGGCAATAGTTATGTTTAAGATGGCTGCTGCAAACTTTACATTTGTATATAATTAGCATGTTAGTGTCATATGGCACAATTACATATAGTACAAAAACCATACTGAATGGTTTCTGTGCATTACATAATACCTGCTTACATTTCATAATCCCATGTATATACCATATTCATTGAAATGACTGATAAGAAGTTATTTCTAGATAACATTTGTAGCTAACTAATCATTTGTAAATAGCTACTTGTACATATGTTCCCCCTTGTAAATCCCCCCCCCCCCCTCTACTTGTAATTTTTTCCCCTGGGCATAATTAGTAAACACTGCCTGCCCAGTAAAAATAATAAATAAATCAATAATAAATGTATCCATTATACATTATTGCCATCTATATGTATCAAGTTATAGTTATTGCCACTAAGTGAAAAGTTTCATCACTGTGTTAACTATCATACACTGTATGTAAACATGAAATTTTGTGAGAGCCAAATTCTAATGTTTCATGCTGATACTTATATTTCAGTTATGCTTTCCCATTATTTTATTCCAAACAAGTACCGAATATTCCTTGAGCATTCTAAATTGCAACCTAAACTCCATCTTGTACCATTTACACATTCCCAAAACTGTGTCATGCATTGGGTGCATAGATTAGCTTTATATCCTCAGGCCTCTGTATTTAGTATAAGAGCACAGCTATACTGCCTGAACACAGAAATGAAGCTTCAAAAGCAACCATATGCATTTGCAATACATCACTATGCATGACTACTGCATAAATATGTAATGCTTCCGTATAGTGTGACTTCATGGCTTATAAAATATTAAAACAACTAAGGAAGTTTTTGTAGTTGATCAAATGATTGTATCTTGTATTACACTATTTTCAGGAAGTGATTGACATACCAATACTAGTGTAATAACCATCACCCAGACCAGTTAGATTACAGTGTATCATACCAAAGATTCATAACATTAGGTAGTGAAAGAATGTCTAACTGGAACACTTCCATGGAAAGAACTGAGTCAAGTATAAAGGCTTGTCCTGCTCACCACCAATCAACAACTCTTATCACCAGTAGAGACATTGATTTTACTTGACTCAGTGCAGTAGTCTCTCTCTTTAATATTATGAACTCTTGATCATACCAATTAAGGTCTAGTACAACACAAAGCAAATGTACAATTGAACAGTCCGACAGAGTGCATATACATGATGCATCTGTTTAATGATGCCACTACATAATACTGACTACAAGCATGTGAGTAATAAGATGACAGTTATGCTAATCCTAGCTATGGCCTTTTGAATTTGAATTTAATACTGGACAGGCAGCATTTGCCGATTTGTCCAAGGGACCAGTCCAAAGAAGAATTACACACACACAATAGGTGCATGCATACATACACATTTGAAGAGACTTAAGTTACATGTATTGGTTTAAGTTTGCTACAAATGATTCAAGGGAATTTGATGGGGAGATTGTTCCAATTGTTTATACATGATGAATGTGTACTTACAATTTTTTGTGAGTTATATAATTACTGCTGACCTATATATTTTACACAGTATACACTAATGCACACCCACTGTTTAATATGCCATACACAATTATTTTCTCCCAGAACAGCAATATTGTTCTCAACTTTTTTGTAGGACAGCTCTAACAGGTCATCACCACTATCCCCAATTTGTTGTTTTGAGCTAAGTGTCTCATATAGTACTTTAGTTTCAGTTCAAAAGTTACTATATATCTACATTTACCACAAGACTAAGTTCAGTTCAGTCTTAAAATTCACATCAAATTTCGTAACGACAGATCCTCATGCACATACCTATATGTTATGTTCCTATCAACATTTGCTATATATACAACAGTTTACTTACTAAATATGATCAGTCTCAATAAATATCACACTATGATCTGAGTAGCTAATACACAACAATGATGCAATTGCTGCTATTGCATCATTAAGATGCATGGTTTTGTTGAATTTTGTGAAGTACTACTAGGCTAAATAAAGCCATTTATATGCATGCAATGTAGGCATTTTTCAAGTATTTGCCTCATATATATGTAGCCAATAATAACATACTAGTATATACTCATCACTACATTTTGCACACCACAGAAGTATCTCATTTTGATATGTATTTAGGTCTGTATACTGTGACTATATATACCCTGAGGCAGTTTGACTGTTCATTAAAACATATAATTTCATTCAATAGCTAGCTGCAGGTCCTATGCAAACCAATGAAAGTTTCATAATTTCTTGTTACTCAAATTTTATTAAATGACTGTAATCTGAGTGTGATTATGATTATGATGTTATGATGATTATGATTATGATTATGATTATGATGTGATTTGGGTTGAGGCTTAGAAGCCTGTACACCCATCAAGTTACAGTGTTCAGATGCTGAGCTGTCACTATCATGATTGATAACATCCTGTCTATATATATCTTTTACAAACAGGAAATAAATTTGTATATAGTATCAACAGCAACATAACTCAGCACAGAAAATGCACATGCTTCCAAATACAACTATAGTGCTGTTATACAACTCACACGTATAGCTACTGTATTGAGCTTATGTATACAGTACATTGTATATGTGTGTTTGTTTACACTGCCCACAATAGGTGTGTACAGTTACAAAACTGAATACTGTAAACTGACACTATCTACATTATCGGATGAATCACATGTTTGTAATAGTAATATGATCTGTTATCATGTGGTATGGTATAGCAACTGACTGCATGTATATTTATGATAATTTGATTAGTAGATGTGACAAGAATGTATACCACAAGTAGACCTATTACCATTGATTTATAGCAGTAGTGGTCATATGACATTGTTGAATGCAACTAATACATGTAGCATTACATCATTCTATTTTTAGTTTCTGTCCATCAGATTGTTTTTGCTGATATGCATCCCTGTGTGCTTGTTAATATAGTTATGTAGTTGTAGGTTAGCAGTACCATGTGTGTGTGTGTGTGTGTGTGTGTGTGTGTGTGTGTCTGTGTGTCTGTGTGTGTCTGTGTGTGTGTGTCTGTGTGTGTCTCTGTGTGTGTGTCTGTTTGTGTGTGTGTGTGTGTGTGTGTGTGTGTCTGTCTGTCTGTGTGTGTCTGTGTGTCTGTGTGTCTGTGTGTGTCTGTGTGTGTCTGTGTGTGTGTGTGTGTGTATACGTGTGCGTGTGTGCGTGTACATGTACGTGTGTGTGTATTTGTGTGTGTGCATGTGTGTGAGTGTGTGTGTGAGTGTATAGGGTTAGATGAAACATGGACACTCTTGTAGGGATAAGACTGCCAGATGCATACGAATTTCTATGGAATATGTGTAAGTGAGCAACTGCAAATGTCATCTCAACAGGTGTAGTCAAATTATGCATTTATTATAATTTTATAAATTATTGTCTCACTATAGGGACTGGCCATTGAAAGCATAGTAGAGTGCAGAAAAAACTCCCAGTTAGTGACTTGATACCCAAGCAATCTAGGCAATTTGTGTATGTATGTATATGCATGCTCTTCACTATATGAATATGTGTTCAAAATATTCCACTAAGTTTTCTTTTCCTTTCAAGTAGCTACAAGTGATGCAACTTGCGTGACAATGACAAGGGTATTTCCACTTTGCTTGTACAGAATGATAAAATAAAAGCAATAATTCAAAGTATATATATGTGACTTTTCACATGTGACATGCTTGTCAACATGTATAGTTGGATTGTGATTAGTACATCACTTAATTTTATCTGTGTAATTTTATCTGTCTGAAAGTGACTGTGTATAACTATGTACTAATGCTAAGAATGTACACATGTGTACATTATACGCCTCAATGTACAATATACGCTATTAAACATAAATAAATACTTTGAATAGTAGCAGTACAAGTTGTACGGTCTCAGTGTGAAGGTGGGTACAAGTAATTTGTATAGCCATACGATTCATGGGCAATTATACACTTGCATATATACACAGTTATGTGTGCCTAAGTATGAAATCTAAAAATAATTAAAACTATCATTATTGCAAGGTATGCTATATAGCTTACATTATTGATTAGCTGCAATCACTGAAATTTTCACACAGTTGGATGGTAGCTATTCATCGTTCACAGTAATATGGGGGAGACACAGAATTTGTGACCTTGGGACATTTTGCCAGAGGGTGTTATGGCATTTCCACTGATTTGCATACTCTCGTTAACTTCTTGGCAGTGTATCTTTCTAGACAATGAAATCATAACAGTACAGTGACATTGCACATTCTTGTTTCCCACTTCCCTCCCACAACACCCATGACCGGTAGACTGAGGTGGCATACTTGTCAGAAATCTTAAGCCTAGAAGAATCTAGAACAACCAGTTCAAAGCTTAAAATGGCAAATGGTATGCGTGACATAATTTATTACCCACCCAAAACAGCTTATAGCTGTAAAAAAGGTGCGCTCCCAAGTAAAGCAGAGTTAACTGCAACAAAAAGTAATGATATCATAGTGCGGCCATGTGTGAGATATGCAAGTTGTAAATTTAATATTACTCAGATAATACAATATTATTGTTAAAGTGTTAATGAGAACTATGTGATGCTGCTAGTTTTTAAAGTGTGTGAGCATCTTCATAAATGCCACACAAATTTGATTCTCAATAAACAACATGTATAAATTCTCTGATAGCAACAAATAGTTTGAGTTTGGCCGCCTTTCCTGTATACGGCAATGCTATGTATGAACAAAGGAAAGGCAGGCAAACTCAAACTATTTATTGCTATCAGAGAATCTATACATGTTGCTTTGTTAAGAATCAAATTTGTGTGGCATTTATGAAGATGCTCACACACTTAAAAACTAGCAGCATCACATAGTTCCCATTAAATAATATTGTATTATCTGAGTAATATTAATTTTACAACTTGCATATCTCGCACATGACCGCACTATGATGTCATTACTTTTTGTTGCAGTTAACTCTGCTTTACTTGGATACGCACTTATTTTACAGCTATAAGCTGTTTTGGGTGGGATTAGACAATAGAAGAAGGGAAGCAAAAACAGATGAAATTAATCCATGTATACGTATACAAATCATCAGTATAGCATTCTAGTAATATGTGCATAGTGAGGATGTACTGTACATAGCTAATTAAAATTTTATTGTTTTACAGATGAACTCTCATTTGGATCCTAATAACCCACATGGTTGCTCTTTGGCTAAAAGGACACAACAATGCAAAGAGAAACCATTGCAGATCACTGGACTGCAAAGCAAACAAGATGATATATTTTTCCGGTTAACTAGAGTTGAGGATCTGTTAAAATCCTTGCAAGCTAGTGTCAACAAGATCAACCATACTTATGAGGAAGTGTCTCTCACCTTACAAACACTTCAAGCTACTTCATATGATGGTCATTACATATGGAAGATACCAGATATCACCAGACGTAGGAGGGATGCTCTACTAGAAAAGACTGTCAGTTTATATTCAGCACCATTTTACACCAGCAGGTTTGGGTACAGACTGTGTCTACGTGTGTATTTAGATGGTGATGGTAGTAGAAAGGGACATTACATATCTTACTTCCTTACCATCATGAAGGGAGAATATGATGCTTTACTAGAATGGCCATTTCAGCATAATTATGGTGACAATGACATTAGTGAACCAGAAAGGCAACAACAATATTGTACAGTCATTCAGACCCAACACTAGTTTTCATCGTCCAAAATCAGACATGAATGTGGAAACTGGCTGTCCTAAATTTGCTCCACTATCAATACTGGATAATCCTGAATTTGTTGTTGATGATGTGGCATTCTTTAAGTGTGTCATACATATAGGATAAACAATTACAATGTGCTAGGATTTTTCAATTTTTTAAACATGTTGTATTTCAGTGTATTATTTTTATTGCAGCTAACTTAAGTGAAGGAAATTTTATTAGCAGTTTTCATTTGTTTATCAAAAAAATAAAGCTGAAAAATTTTCTGATGCTCTCAATTTACTAACATGAAAGACATCATCTGTAGAGGCTTTGGACTATGGTGGGGTCTCCTTATTAGACAAGTGCCTTGGTCTCAATGTATGATGCAAATGTAATTGTGTGTCTGTGGGCAAGTAAACTGATTATCAAGGTGTAATGATTTAGAAGTCTAAGCGTGTGGACTCTAATGCAATGCAAATTGGACTAAGGGCAAGTGTCAAGTTCTCTTTGGTGAAGGTGTCCTTTTGCATTCATTGGTGACAAAACACTCTAATTAAACAGTCACTATTACCAGTATTACTTTGTCTGTATGGTCTGCTGTGTATATGTTAAATTGCCATTTCTACCTATGTAGTTCTAATCAGAGCTATGTAATGTGATCAATATCTATTTTCTAGAGGCCCAAAGATAGCATCTCACAACACAATCAAATAACACTGGTGGACCAGGTTAACTAGTACATATATAGAAACTGAATTTAGTTGGCTTCTACACAGACACATTCTTATGTGATTTATCTTGAGCAAGATTTCACTACCCATGCAGCTGTAAATGCCTAGTCTCACTTAGCAGTGCTGCAGAATTTCAGGTTCCGTGGCACTCCTGCAGGTTACTAGTCTTGCCCCAGGAGAATTTTCCTGCACAGACTTGAGTACCTGAGTTGGCTGAGTGGTTTGTATAGGCTGGTTCATTGGGTGGCAATAGTTATGTTTCAGATGGCCTTGCCATGCACAAGTATCAAAACCATAATTGTTCTGTGTACAGTATACTACCTGTCCACATTTCATAATGTATACAAGTATCCCATGTATCTATGATATGTCTGTATATTGCCATCTATATGTATCAAGTTATAGTACTGCCACTAAAATGAAAACCTTTACGGTGCTACTATCATAATTATGTAAACATGAAATTTTGTGAGAGCCAAATTTGAATGTTTCATGCTTATTTAAGACACATTTTCAAATTTATGCCTTCCCATTATTTTATTCCACATAGCCACATTTTCCCCAAATATTCTTTGAGAATTCTAAATTGCAACCTAAAATTCCCACCAAACCATCTTGTACCATCTATATTCCCAAAACTATAACTATATGTCATGTATTGGGTGCATGGATTAGCTTTACATCCTCAGGCCTCCATACTTAGTACAAGAGTCTATAGTACAGCTACACTGCCTGTATAAACACAGAAAGGAAGCTTTGAAAGCAACCATATGCATTTGCAATACATTACTATGATTATGCATATGTAATGCATGACTTAGCAGCTTATAAAAACTCCAGGAAGTTTTTGTGGTTGATCTAAATGATTACATCCTGTATCACATGGCTTTCATACAGGAAGTGATTAACATACTAAATCAGTGTCCAGACCAGTTAGCTACATACAACTTATCTCATGCACATCTGAGTAGCTGATAGATACATAAAACAAGGATGCATAATGTTGCATCACTTAGAGGTAAATTTTGTAAAGTACTAAACATAAAGACATTCAAAAAAACTTTCATAGTTTCTTGTTACTCAAATTTTATAATGGCTGTCGATACACACATCAAGCTATAATAAAGTTAGTATAAGACGCTGAGCTGTCAATATTCAAGACTATTATCTACCACTTGATTAATAACAGCTTGTCATCACAAACTCTTGAAATAATATTACAACAGGAAATAGCACCAACAGCAACATACTTAACTCAGCACAGAAAAAAATTTATAATGCTTCTACATGCAACTAGTACTGGTAGCTGTACAACTTGTAGCTACTATATTGAGCTTATGTACAGTACATTGTATATGTGTGTTTGTTTACACTGAGTAATCTGCAATAGGTGTGTATAGTTACAAAACCGAATACCGTAAACTGATATTATCGGATGTATCACATGTTCGTAATTGTAATATGATCTGTTATAAAGTGGTATGGTATATCAACTGACTGTGTATTTATGGTAGTTTAGAGCCACAAGAATGCTAGTGGATGTGGCTGACTCTACAGACAATTAGACCTATCATTTATAGCAGTAGTGGTTATATGACATTATTGAATGTAGCTAATACTTAGCTACATCATTCTATTTTTAGTTTCTGTCCATCAGTTTGTATTTGCTGACATGCATCCCTGCATGTGTTCTTGTTGATATAGCTATGTAGTTGTAGGTTAGCAGTACCATGTGTACTGATGTCATGCCTGGCATTGTGATAGACTCTTGTGGGGATAAGACTATATGGATTTCCATGGAATGAGCAGCTACAAATGTTGCCCTCAGCAGGTGTATTCAAATTATGTGTTTATTTATAAATTAATTTCACTAGGGACTGGCCATTGAAAGCCTAACAGGAAACAGTCAGAATCTTCAGTATTTTTATAGTCTGATGAGTGCAGCAAAAAATCCCAGACTATAAGTAGCTAGTGACTTGATCAATAATATGTGCAATCTAGACAATTTGTATATGTATGTATGCATGGTATTCACTACATGAATATGTGTTCAAGATATTCATTCCACTAAGTTTTCTTTCCCTTTCAAATACAAGTGATGCAACTTGTATAACAATGACCAGGCATTCCCACTTTGCTTGTAAAATGAAAGTAATAATTCAAAGTATATGTATTACATATGTGACTGCATATGTGGCATGCCTGTCAAAGTGTATAGTTGGATTGTGATTTGTATATCACCTGTCTGAAAGTGACTGTGTGTGTATGCCTCAATGTTGCAGTATAGTGCTACACAATTAAACATAAATAAATACTTTTAATAGTAGCAGTGCAAGTTGTACAGTCTCAGTGGCTGACAAGCTCAGTGATTGCAGCTAATTAATAATATAAGCTATATAGCACATCTTAAAAATAATAATGATTTCGTTGTTTTCAGATTTCATACTTGGGCACACATAGATAACTGTGTATAATATACAAGTGTATATTTGCCCTGAATCATACACTTAGCTACTTGTGTGTCGCATTGTCGCATTGTTGCATGGTAGCTACTCATCGTTCACATAAGGGGGGCAAGGATTTGTGACCTTGGGACATTGTGCCAGAGGACGTTATAACATTTTCCAGATTTGTTGTATACTCTCGTTAACTTTATGGCACTGAGTGCATGTACTTCTTTTGTAAGTAATGACATCATGCATAGCAATAATGAAATCGTGCATGGCAATAATGAAATCATGCATAGCAAGTTTGCTTACAGCACGTTCTTGTTCCCACTTCCCTCCCAAGCAGCCACAACACCCATGACCGGTAGAGGTGGAATATAGTCTAGAAGAATCTAAAGCAACCAGTTCAGAGCTTAAAATAGTAGTGACGTGCAAATGTAGCTACGTAATGCCGGTGTTATGTCGAAGTAGCTGCAATCATGTGACTAGCTAATAAATTGTTCCTGCATCCGGAATTTTGAGTTTTAAAGGTAGACTCTAGCTATAGTATATAGTTATCTGTCGTTGTAATATCAGAAATTAAGATGTCTCTGCCTGTTCCACAGTTGCCAACCTCGGAGGACAGATTCCAGTGTGCGGTTTGTCACACCCTTCTCAATGGCCCCCTACAGGTTCCTTGCTGTCATAGGATATGTACGCCATGTGGTCGAAAACTTAAGCAGCAAAAGTAAGGCTATTAGTATAATCTAATCAAAAACAGCTAAGCTGTAAAAAAAGGTGCGGCCCCAAAAAGGCCATGGTGAAAAAAGATGTGAAATCCAAGGTGGCGGCCAAGAAATGGCTGTGATGGTAGGTTAATGGGAAAAATTTTAATAACGACAATTCAGGTGAATTTGGTGCCGCTTGGTCTTAACACAAAATTCACCTCAATTGTTGTCATTAAAATTTTTACCATTAACCTACCATCACAGCCATTTCTTGGCCGCCACCTTGGATTTCACATCTTTTTTTCACCATGGCCTTTTTGGGGCCGCATCTTTTTTTTTTTTACAGCTTAGCTGTTTTTGATTAGATTTCACTTCTTTTTGTGTTTGTATACCCAAAAGCCGGCCATGGACGGCTTTGGGGATTTTCTTTTCTTTACCACAGGAAGAAGAAAAGATGAAGCAGATGTTAAATACTTTAAATATTTCTCAAATTATATATATATATATATATATATAATACATATATTTATTACAGAACACTCTACACAGTGGTTTCTTTATAACTGAACACTCTACAAAGTGACTTCTTCTAGGTGATATTTCTACAGGGTGATTTGTTTGTAGCTGAACTCTCTACATGATGGATTCTTCGCAGCTGAACTCTCTACAAGGTAACTTCTTCTAGCTGATGTCTCTACAGGGTCACTTGTTTGTAGTTGAACTCTCTAGATGATGGTTTCTTTGTAGCTGAACTCTCTACAAAGTAACTTCTTCTAGCTGATGTCTCTACGGGGTCACTAGTTTGTAGCTGAACTCTCTACATGGTGGTTTCTTTGCAACTGAACTCTCTACAAGGTGGCTTCTTCTAGCTGATATTTCTACAGGATTTGTTTGTACTGTAGCTGAACTCTCTACATGATGGTTTCTTTGTAGCTGAACTCTCTACAAAGTAACTTCTTCTAGCTGATGTCTCTACGGGGTCACTAGTTTGTAGCTGAACTCTCTACATGGTGGTTTCTTTGCAGCTGAACTCTCTACAAGGTGACTTCTTCTAGCTGATGTTTCTACAGGGTCACTTGTTTGTAGTTGAACTCTCTACATGATGGATTCTTTGTAGCTGAACTCTCTACAAAGTAACTTCTTCTAGCTGATGTCTCTACAGGGTCACTAGTTTGTAGCTGAACTCTCTACATGGTGGTTTCTTTGTAACTGAACTCTCTACAAGGTGACTTCTTCTAGCTGATCTTTCTACAAGGTGATTTGTTTATAGTTGAACTCTCTACATGATGGTTTCTTTGTAGCTGAACTCTCTACAAGGTAACTTCTTTAGCTGATCTCTGTACAGGGTGATTGTTTGTAGCTGAACTCTCTACAGGTGATTTGTTTGCAGCTGAACTCTCTACATGATGGTTTCTTTGTAGCTGAACTCTCCACAAGGTAATTTCTTCTATCTGATCTCTGTACAGGGTGAATTGTTTGTAGCTGAATTCTCTACAGGTGATTTGTTTGTAGCTGAACTCTCCACATGGTGGTTTCTTTGTAATGAACCCTCTACAAGGTGACTTCTTCTAGCTGATCTTTCTACAGGGTGATTTGTTTGTAGCTGAACTCCCTACAAAGAACTTCTTCAAACTGATCTCTGTACAGGGTGAATTGTTTGTAGCTGAACTCTCTACAAGGTAACTTCTTCTAGCTGATCTCTATACAGAGTGACTTGTTTGTAGCTGAACTCTCTACATGATGGTTTCTTTGTAGCTGAATTCTCTAAAAGGTAACTTCTTCTAGCTGATCTTTCTACAGGGCGATTTGTTTATAGCTGAATTCTCCACAAGTTAATTTGGTTGCAGCTGAACTCTCTACATGGTGATTTCTTGTAGCTGAGCTCTCTACAAGGTGACTTCTTCTAGCTGAACTCTCTACAGGGTGATCTTTTTGTAGATGATCTCTCTACAGAGTGATTTGTTTGCAGCTGACCTCTCTACATGATGGATTCTTTGTAGCTGTACTCTCTACAAGGTGACTTCTTCTTGCTGAACTCTCCACAGGGTGATTTGTTTGCAGCTGAACTCTCTACATGATGGATTCTTTGTAGCTGTACTCTCTACAAGGTGACTTCTTCTTGCTGAACTCTCTACAGGGTGAATTGTTTGTAGCTGATCTCTCTACATGGTGGTTTCTTTGTAGCTGAACTCTCTACAAGGTGACTTCTTCTAGCTGAACTCTCTACAGGGTGATTTGTTTGCAGCTGAACTCTCTACATAGTGCATAGTTTCTTTGTAACTGAACTCTCTACATGGTGTATAGTTTCTTTGTAACTGAACTCTCTACAAGGTGACTTCTTCTATAGCTGATCTCTCTACAGGGTGATTTGTTTCTAGGTGAACTCTCTACAGGGTGACTTACCTGTAGCTGAATTGTCTATCAGATTAACTGGTTGTAGCTGAATTCCCTACAGAATAACTTGCAATGTAATATAATTCTTTAATGGAGTAAGTTATAAACGTAGCCGAATGCTCTATTAGGGTGACTGTTCTATTAGAGTATCTCGATCTCGCATTTGCAACACGTAGTTGGCTTTCGAATCATGACTCAGTGGTTTGTAATCCGATTCTTCTGTACTACTGCAAGGACTTTCTATGATGATTATTCTAGCTACACACCGATTTTCAGCTCATTGCTCTAAGCGGTTTGCCTGGTAGGCGTGAAAACTATTAGTTTTTTATTCATAAAAATCGATTGCATAATTGTGACATAGGTTGGGTTTTGTGTCATATCTCCATGGTCTTTATCTCGATTCTTTTCAAACCACAAAAAGGCACTACTACGATGGTTACTCCATCTACATAGCAATTTTCAACTGATTCCTTCAAGGAGTTTACCCTGTGGGCGTGACAGACCTTCGACCTTATTTTACGCGAATAGTCGATCATAACTCCGTGCATGTCCGTTGGATTCCTACCAAAGTTGGTACTGAGATCCGCCTTAATGAGCCCGTCAAGTGTGCCAAATTTCAGCCCGATTGGAGCACGCATTCGTGTTTTATGGCGGATTTTGCGAAGTGTGCGAAATGAAGAAGTAGAAGAAAAAAACGAAGAAATTAAAACGAAAGTTTGTTCGCTCGTATCTCGGAAATGGCTGGACCGATTTTCTTCAAATTTGGTATAAAGACTCCCATAACGGGCCGGCACGTCTGTAGCAAATTTGGTTCCAATCGGATAAGAGATCACAGAGCTACATAGGTGTGAAAATTGCGTTTTCTTTCTTCCTGTTAATATACTCACGGTGTGGCGCGCCGGCTTCTTGGGCCGCACGACACACTATGGTGTGTTTTGATTAGGCTACCATATATGTATTTACGTATGTCTTGCGATGAATTAAGGTTGTGAAAATCTCCTGAGAAACTCCAAAAACGTTACTAAGCTAGCTACTACTACTAGCTATGCAGCTGCAGCTGTTACAGTAGTGCTGGGAAGAGGGATAGAGTAGTCTAGCTAGGTATACGTAGCTACAACTCAGATTAAGCAAACAGCTATAGTTCAGACTTTTTCAAATTCGTACAAAGCATCTGATTGGCTGTTTTTCACGTGATATCACTAACGAAAGGAATTGTAACTGACAACCGTCTTGTAATCTACTGTATCAGCACAATTGATTCTAACACCAAAAAGTGGTCACGTGACCAAAAATCCCATTATAGCTACATTGGACAGTCTATTCAAAAATCATTGTGAATTATTAAGACTTTCTGCATTTTGAATAGTGCTATAGTATGCATGCACGAGCACATCCAATATAATCATATAGCCATAATATTTTGAGGCCGACAAAATTTTCAAGGTTAAGCAAATGTTACCTAATTTAAAATTTTCGCGGATTTGCAACAGTCCCAAAATGTACTATTATATGGATGTCTAAATATTTCAAGGATAAATTTTTGCTGTTGACCCCCAAAAACCTCAAAATCAGTGAAAATTTTCTCACTCGGCCATACAGTAGCTGTTAGGCCACTTTTTGCAGGGTATTCAATGCATGTTGATACTGAAAGCAATAGGTAAATCAGCACTTGTTTGTTTTATCTGATAGTCATTTTTGCCAGAGACAGAGAAGGAAGACATCTTCCTGTTCCACAGGACCATTGTAGCCATTATGACATTTTTGGTCATGTGACCGCTTTTTGGATATTTGTGCGTTAACATTATGTGTGTTGAAATTATGCTGATATCAAATGCTACAAACAATCCAAATTATTGCCTGTTTGCTTTATCTGAATAGTCAGCTTGTCTAGAAGCAACAAAGAAAAGCATCCTCCTATTTTGAGTGGAAACCCTGCATGTACAGTAATGTCTGTGATGTGTAATTAGCTGTAACATGTACAAGAATGCAATCTTGTACATGTACTACATGGCTAATTTACACAGACATTATATGTAGTTTACTCACATTTGCATATTAGTTGTACCATGGTATATCTAATATGCAAAATGGAAGTATGCACAACATAATTATATTTCATATAACTATACATGTGATCTATATCAGTGGCCTTTCCACTTGTTTTAGGATAAAATAATGACCTCTCATAACATATGTATACATATGTCCATATAATATTATGAACTCTTGCCTATACATGATGGGCTCCATTTTATCACTCCTCAGCAAGAATCAGTGCAGCCTATAGCTAGCTAACATTTTATAACAAGTGGCTATCTGTTGAAATAGTTGACTAAGTGAGGTTGAAACTAAGTCATGGTTGTTGGCTTAAGTTACCCATTGACTCAAATAGGAATTTGGATTTTAATCTGGTATCCATACAGATGTGTAGGACTGCTGCAATTCGCTAAAATGAAATTATTACATATGACTGGTCAGGCCTCTTTGAAGTTCAGCAATAGTTGAATTTGTACTGTTTACCCTGAACAGTGTCAGGGGTGGATCTAGGAATATATACGTAGCATATAATAATGTAGTTATCATGGGCCTGGCAAGGGGATGGACACAAACAGACTAAGTTTGCGGGAGCACATTCTCTTGTTATTTTTGAAACAGCAAATAATCACCTCTTAGTATCTTAGTATAGTGTCTCACTGTTGAAATTTACCATTTTGGCCTTTGCAGATGGTTCAAGTCTTATAAAGCTGTTTAAAAGGCTATAAATAACATAAAAACCAGCAACATGATAATTGATGTTATAGAGGCACTTAGCTTAGTACGTATGAAAGTACTGGGTAACAATTTATTTATTATTGATTTATTTATTAGTTTTACAACCACACCATACATGTACAAATATAGTTGATTACAAGACTGACAATGATGATTAGTGATTATACTAAAAAGGGGTGGTGCGTGTGTTGTTGGTACAGAAAGAACAGGGACAGCAAAAATGGAACGTACAAGTATTATTGGAGTTAAAATTATTTAAAAAGTACATGCAAGACAATTTGCATGGAGATCTCATTGTGTTGATAATCTACATGGCATGCTTGCTTGAAATTTCTATACATAATATCTAAGTAAGAAAGTTAAAGCAGAAGATTCACATTTTACAACTATTTGCATGTTACGTGAGCAGATAGTTTTGACACAGATGCATGTGCATGAATTCATGCACTGGCTTGCAGTATGACAGTGTGCATGCAAGTAAATAAACCCATTACATGTGCTTGAATGTAATTTGTACCGTGTTAAAATCCTAAAAAGCTTGTGACTTAAAATAACTGGATCACTGCATGATTAGACTATACTATTAATGTGGCGTGCTTGTATATACTCTTTGTATGAAGTTTTGCACAGTAAACAATAATAATAGTATGCATCAAATAGTATATAATTATAACCATGTGCATGTCTTGTCTGAAGCATACCGTTATAAGAATGCTTAGCATTGCGCATGGGTAAATATATCATATATACCTTTTATTACTGAATCACTTAATAACCAATATATGTTTACTTCTGTGCATATAGGGCTCAAGCCTTCTTTTGTGGAAAATGCAAAACATCTGTGGCATTTATGAATGTAAGCTATTAGGTGTGGACAGATTCCTTATAGGTATAGAGATATATGAGGTTATCGATACTAATGTGTTGTGCAAATGGCATGATCTTGTTAGAACTCATGTTGCTGTACTGTTTTATTGTTGGTGTAGTATTTCTATGACAAAGAAATGTCAAAGGAGATTGACTACCTGGTGGTTTCTTGTCCTTACTGTTCTGCATGGAATGGTGAATACAAAAAGTTTCAGGTTAGTACATTTTACTGTAAGGTGAATACAGATACCATTGTAACTATGTTAAACATCCAATCAATAGTAGTATAGTAACATGCCTAGAATTAACATCACTACAGCCATTTCTTGGTCACTTCTTGGATTTTGAAGCTTAGATTTTGTTAAGGTAGCACCTTTTTCTACAGCTTGGCTGTTCTGATGTGGACATCTTTTATTAGATACACTCATGCAGATGCACAATTCTATGAATATTTCTATACACAATTTTTTGTGATTATACAATCAGCCATGGTTGTTCTTCACAATTGGCTGTAGACTGGAGTAATGGGACTATGGTAAATACACTGTAGTATATACTCTATCTACTTTCCAGGTTTGAATTACATTTTATAAAGTATGACATTGTGTGAATTGGGTATGACAATATTTGCTGGACCTGCAAAAAAGCAAAATGTAATTTACATACATGAAATAAAAATATGAGAAGGCATGCTTTTTGGAGATTACTATTCATTAATTCAAATTTTGCATGAAATGTTTCACATATCCACGTACAATGTCTATACTACAGCAATGATATGCCTCTGTGTAGCTTTTTAGCTACACATGGATGAAATTGAAAATCACATTATTTGGTTCCACTTGTTTGTCATGTACCCACAACTGCAAATGAGGTCATTATGTCCATAAAATTAAGCATTGTGCTTTAGCACAGCGCTAAAAATATCGCCAATTATTTTATCATCTTTTGTCAACACATTATTTGATTTCTGTTTTAGATAATTTACATCAAAGTTAGCTGGAAAGTTTGGTGGGAGAAAAGTTTGTCAAATTTGGCTAGTGAGTAGTGTTTCGCCAAACTAAAATCTGCTAAATCGTTTGTTCAATACAAATCTGTAACTGCTACTAACAAATTCGCCAAACTTTTTCTTGCCAAAATCCTACTGTGGCAAATTTGCTAAAATTTCCTCCTGCCAAACTTTCTGGCTAATGGTAGTCACTATAGTACTTTAAACAATTAGCATTTCATTTTCTTAATTGTGATTTCATCAGTTCACTTAAATGTTTTATTGGATAAAAGTGTGAATGTTTTTTTATTTAAATATTTGACTGTTATCTTTTTAGCAAATTTGTGCTTTACGTATTGTTGTTAAAGTTTTATAATTGCCTTTGATTCCTACACATACTTATATTTCTAAAATTGTACCAGCAGAGTTGCCACATTCCTACTTACCTCACATACAACATGATTGTGTGTCTTTACAACTCGTACAAAAATATTTGTAAGTAAATACATTATATACCTAGCTAGTAGTATCACTCTTTAACACATGTACAGACACATTTGAAGGAAGAGTGTCAACTAGTCAAGGTATCATGTCCCAATGAAGGTTGTCATGAGGAGACCACAAGATCACAACTTGATGATCACTTACAACAGTGTCAGTATAGAAGACAATCATATCAGTGGTATAAGGAAGAGGTTCCTTATGATCAACAGAAGGTATGTTCACATGATAATGAATAATCATAATTATTATAGGACCATGAAGTAGAATGTCTTCATGTTCCAATCTCATGCCCTGAGGACACTGTTCTTAGGAAAGAAGTATGTAAGTTATTCATGGAAGAATGCTCAAATGAATTGTAAAGTGAAGACTATATTGTCTTGTGAATAAATCATTTAGCTATGACACACGATTTAGATAAACTAACAAAATAAATGAAATAACTACTTTATGAAACTAAATATCCAATGCTAGGATTTAGATTGCACACTGTCAGTTTTCCAAATAAATACCACCTTCAGTCTTGAGAGAGGTGGTTCTGCTTTAACTAACTGACTATTTATTATAAAGTGCCTGGTACTAAATTCAATTATGCATGAGGAATATGCATGCATAACTATATGAGTATGCCTCATGTATTGCATTATGAGCCATGCAATTCCACTATAACTATAAATAAATTTATTGTAATAAGCAGATTTCATGGCTAGCTACCATCAAATATTAAATATATTATATACTCATGTACAAAGCAAGATATTTTTAGATAGGGGGTTCTGTTCCAAGCTGGGTACAGCACGGTGTGCAAAGTACACTTAGCATACAAAGCAAAATTGCTCTAGGAGGGTCTGGGGGTATGTCACCACAGGAAAAGTATGAAATTTTAACCCTTTGAGATCAATTCTAAAGGCAATTTTATGCACTGACTGTTCTATTGGAATCACTGATTGTTGTAGTATTTTGATCTTTTTGCAAACTAAAATAAGAAAATTATTAGGGGGCTCCAGTCTGTCAGGTTACTACACCTGTATATGTTACTCTCAATAAAAAAGCTGATGGATCACATCAGTAAGCTTTTTTGTTGATGCTGATGTGGTGTTCTGATCTCTCCACTCTGCATTCAACACAGCAATTGGGTTAAGAGTATTACTGCATATACTGAACTTTACATATGTATATATGTTATTGGATTTGACAATGCCAGGTTTCCACACACATCTGGATTTGTGACTTTAAAGGACCGTAACTCATTGTAAGAGTTTGCTATCACTCTCACAGTTTAACCTGCTGTTCCATAATGCATGCAATAAAAGAATTGTGTGAAAATTGTAGATCAATAGCATACTGTGTGATCAAATAAAGGTAAAGAATTGGATATGTGTGGAAGCCTAGTTTTGTAAAATCTGGTCACATTATATAGCTTCTTGTTGCTACTTGACAGGCCAAGATCTTTCAGCCAAACTCTTCTAGGTTGCCAGACAGTTAAAAGGTTTGTTGGCACACAGAAAAATGGTACTGCTATCCACTACTGGATTACTATAATTGGTTCACATTAACTATGTACCCATCCCTTAGGAAGATAGCTTTAATATACTGCACTGGCTTTGATTTTCCCCAGTGCATTTATATCTTGCCCTCATTTTGTATCAATGGAAGGTGTTGATCCACACTGTACATTGTATTGTTACTTAGTTTATAGCTATAGATGACAACCACTCTGCATCATTTCAGAGCACACACACACACATACACTGTACAATTGTGTGTTTATTGCAAACTAAGGATCGGTCAACATTTTTGTATATACTGTATTCATTATTTTATGTACAGATCGATCTTCATTTGGACCCTAACAATCAACTTGGCTACTCTATGGCTAAAAAGAAAATAAACAGACAACAAACACAACTACAATGTCTGTTTTCCTTCTTAGGGTGCCAGTTCATAGCCAACATGGGCAGTTCAGAATTAGAAACACATTTGGAAAGATATGTAAAACATCACCTGTCTTTGGTTGGTAAGTTTTTGTCTGATGGATTTCATCAGAAACAAACCAGATTCACTAGCAAAGAGTATGAAGCAATGAATCAACTGCTCCATGTTGAATTGGATAAAACCAGTAAAAAGTTGGAAGCAATGAATGACAAGAACAAAGAGGAGACACTGCAAATTACTGGCATACAGCGCAAGCAAGATGATGTTATTTTTCGATTAACTGGAGTTGAAGATCTTTTGGTGTCACTACAAGCTAGTATTAACGAGATCAACCATACTTATGAGGAAGTGTCTCTCACCTTACAAACACTTCAAGCTACTTCATATGATGGTCACTACATATGGAAGATACCAGATATCACCAGACGTAGGAGGGATGCTCTACTAGGAAAGACTGTCAGTCTATATTCAGCACCATTTTACACCAGCAGGTTTGGGTACAGACTGTGTCTACGTGTGTATTTAGATGGTGATGGTAGTGGAAAGGGACGTTACATATCTTACTTCCTTACCATCATGAAGGGAGAATATGATGCTTTACTAGAATGGCCATTTCAGCATACAGTGACAATGACATTAGTAAACCAGAAAGGCAACAACAATATTGTACAATCATTTAGACCCAACCCAACCAGTACTAGTTTTCATCGTCCAAAATCAGACATGAATGTGGCATCTGGTTGTCCTAAATTTGCTCCACTATCAATACTGGATAATCCTGAATTTGCTGTTGATGACGTGGCATTCTTCAAGTGTGACATTAGACTACAATAAACTTATATGTATATAGGCAAGATAGTTTTCGGCATAGCTTCATTACAGAGACTATAGCCATGTAGTTATGCAGTAGTTTTGTACTGTAGGTATCTAAGGTATATATATGCTGAATCGCAATCGACATCATTATTTTAAACAAAAGATCTTTCATACATACCGGTATGTGCATTTGTGCATGAGGATACCAATGGCTTCCATGTATTTATGTATTATTTCTATAGTAGCTTACATATGTAGCTTTGTCTTAGTTGAATTGTTTTCAAGTTCACGTTGAGAGCATGTGTGGATTTACATTTCCATCTGTTGCAATGCAATGCTACTTATCTCCTAGCTGGAGAGAGGCAAAGCAATCTACATTTTTTCTGCTCTAATTCTAAGTCCTCTTCACTCACATTATCTCATATCATAGATTGCATACTGTAGTTGCTAGCCATCTTTGCATTTAGAACCAGAGTGTTAAAACCCTTGTGATTTTTGTACATTAGATTGCTTCCATTGTAGTTGGCAAACAGCAGTGATAAACTAGTGTGCATGGAACTAATGGGACTAAATTCCTTGTAAGAAGAAAATACAGGAAGGAGAAATTTTGAAAGACATTCAAAGACTTATTATGATGTAAAATGTAACAATTGTATGCCTTTTCCATGCATAAATAAAATGGCTTAACAAACATTTTAAAACACTCAAAATATTATTTATTGAGCATGCGGACAAGTTATTTTAAATAATTAGGCATTAGCTTGTTGGCTACTGTATACAGTGGCTACATGTCAGAAAATTGATGGAATTGGTTATTATGCACAATGACCATCCAAGTTACATGGGTATCTGCGTTATTAAACCAGGCGCACGCCCACAGCCGGCCGAAGGCCGGCTGTGGGCGTGCGCCTGGTTTACTGTAATTGTTTCCGTAAAAGTGTGTGTGTGTACCTATCTATCTACCTATCTACCTATGTACCTATCTACCTATGTTTGTCCGTACGCACCCACGTGAGCAAAATCGTTTAATAACGGTAAAAGCAGCTTTTACGTAAGAAGTAAAAGTGAAATGAAGTCTGTATTAAACTTCTGCACAGGTGAACTTTGCTCTGAGGTGGTTTCTTTTCGGCGGACTGAAATACGGGTGTGGTGACTTTCCTCAGACTACCTTCCCCTTGAGGTTTTCAGGCATTTAGCGACTGAAAAACAACGGTGCAGGCCTCGTACACTGCCAGGAATAGCCTATCGTATCGAGTTGAAAGGGGGCGTATCCCTTACGTACGCGAACGAAAATGAAGAGCAGCTTTGAGGCTTTGTCGAGAGAATTTGTGGGGAAAAACACGTTAGTCACACTATAAAACAGTTTAGAAGATAGTTTTGTGCGTAATATGTTGGTTAAAGCGGTTTATTTAACAAACGCTTCCTTAGCAGTGCATAGCAACGTAATTGAACGAATTACGAATATTTCATGAATTACGAAATACGATAAATAGCTAATTATATTATCAAACTACCCTATTGTAAAGTAGTAATACATAGTTGGTTAATTCATAGTAGTATATACTGTCTATAGTTATTCCAGATGAGTTAGCTAGCTGCTTGGCGCCTGGTTTTTAGAAGTAGCACAACATCAACTTGTTTTTTACTGTGTTGAGAATCAACTTGATACACATACTGGCACATGCACTTGTGCACACACGCACGCACGCACGCACACACACACACACACACACACACACACACACACACACACACACACACACACACACACACACACACATGCACACAAGAAAAATACTACCTTTTTGTTATTAGGACACTGACTGAAAAATATGAATAACTATAAGCCAAAAAGACTTGATGTATAGCTAGTTACACACTGATATATGAAATGCGTCAAAGTACTAGCTATAATAAACTATTTTAATGGATAAGGATGTGTAACTGCACAATAAATTTGATATATGTGCACTTTAAATGTATATACTAGTAATCATTCCAGCTGTCACCAACCCTATATTGCTCCAGCCATTTTATAATTGTTAATCAGGATCTGTTACCATTATAGTGATGTTAGACTGAACAATAGATTCAGTGAGCTACTGACTTGTGTACAGTGCTGTGCAGAATGATAATGTTAGCCAGGAGGTGAAGGTACAGTGTACTTATAGCTGTTGATCATGAATTACTGTGTGTATATATCAACTGTGCTTAACTTCACTGATGTTGCACTATATTGTAATTTATCCATACAGCCCAGAAGGGATATTCCAAGGATTGTTTTGGATGCATTGACTATTTTCTGTTGACTAATAAGTGAGGATATGTACAAATTGAGCTGAGTTCTTAAAAGCATTTAATAATTTATGGATGCAATTAAACATTCAAGTTCTTGAAATTTGGCTCACTTGTAGTACTGCAAGACTTGCTAAAAATATTTTCAAAATTTTGTTCATTTTATGGCAAATCAGCGTTTTCTCCAATGAAGCCAAACCACACATGTATGCTCTTGCACCGTTACTGCCATCATGCACTATTCATCTGGTTGGGTGTACTGCTATTTCCTTGAGAAAAAAAGAATTCACTTCCCATTTTTAGCATGTCTTCTCAGAACTCGTCTAAACATGTACATACTAGAAACCTTATTCATAGCTTACTCCAGTCAGTCAACTTATATGTAGCTAAGAATTATTATCTAGGTTGAATAGTGCTTTCAAGTTCACCGTGGAGATGACCTCCTAATCACTGAAGCTTTGTGTGGTGTGAACACTCTCTGAGTGAGATGGGTGAGTTGAGTTTCAAAGTACTGTATGTAGCTATATTTTTGGGTAGCTACATGTGTCCATAGAAATCTTTATAAAGCATATCATAGTTTAGCAATAGTCTGCTGAGTATAGTTTGTAATTCCTCCACAGTTACTGTAAACAATAAAAGTTCGGAGTGACTAAAGTTTGGCGAATTCGGCGAATCGAGCCAAACTTTATTTGCCAATTAGCTATTCAGTATATTGTTCTATATTATCTGCCTGATAAATTTGCCAAACTTTTGTCCACCCATCTGCTTCACATGCTGATTCACCAACACCAAACTTTCATCATTTATGGTATCTCATGAAAATATGGTGGGATTGCATGGTTGGACAGTCAAGTCCAAAAGTGATTTAAAGCTACGTGCTTATACATGGATTTCTTTTACAGATTATACACAAATGTCTGCTTGGAAACAATTGGAAAAATTTTGTTTGCAGGGTTGCAGGCTGGAAACCATCAGGTTATCCATGTCACAGGTTAAATAAATCAATATCTATAGCTACATCCAACCAGGATTGGATCAGATGTGATGATGACTTGATCAACTGTGATCATGCTTCTTGATGATGATGTGGATGGCAATAATGTGTGAGTGTATTTACTCATGAAGTTTTCAACTGGGTCACCGCTGGTGAATTGTTCTAAGGAGAATTTAATGAGCTTTAGTTTTGTCTCGTTTCACTAGGGCGGCACTTACAAATATAATAAGTGCCTACTCACAAAGAGATGTGCCAGCACAACAAACAGGAAATGGAGAACAATACTGAAGTATGGGAGAAGTTTTGAATTGTGAGCAATTGCTCCAACGGTAAGAACTGCATGTTGCTTCCTGCAGGCTTCATGGAGACTCACCCACATATTAATCTATATGATGTGTATAAGCATATGCATACTTGAAACTACTCCATTTACCTATTGCTCTTGCAGACAAATTGCAGAACTAGCTGCTGCATCCAAATTGTATCTCTTGATTTTCATTTTTGATTTAAAACATGTTTATGCCAAGGTTAGCGGGTCATCCAGGTCAGCTAGCAGTTTCAATCCAGTCATTCCAGAAGCACTTTTTAATGACTAACAGAATAATGGAAAGACCCCACACTTTTTGGCGACTAATGTGATTTGTTTCTGGTTACATTTTTGAAAATTTATGAGCAAGTCATCTGGTGCATTGAGGTACTTACTAGCTATATATTTGAATTTTGTTTTTCCTTTATGGAGGAATGTGAAATGTGCGGTGAAGTTGTATGCTATAGTAAAAATTCTTTTTACAACACTGGTTTTGTGAATAACTCCATGCATGCAATATCTGAAATGACTGCTTCTTTACTTACCTCAGACTTGACCCTGAAATGTATAGAATGAGAGTCAATTCCTAAGGCACAGAATATCTCTTACCACTTGCATGGATGGAAATCAACTGAATGAAGACTTCACATTCTTCTACTGTGATAATTCCTTCCAATAAAATGTTCGCATTATTTATACTCGTTAATGTTTTAAATAGGGAAGGGTAAATTAGTGCCTGTTGTGTAAAGTCAGTAAATAGATAGTACCATACAATAAGAGCTACGCGATAGCGTTCAGTATAAGTTTCCACGTCGTCAAACGAACAATTTCGTTTCTCACGTGATCCAATCCGGGTCAGAGATGACCCGGAGAAAATGTGACCCGGATGACCCGGATGACCCGGATGACCCGGATGACCCGACCCGGTTTCAACGCTGGTGTGTTGACTTTGCACATTGTCCACTCTATATAAAACGAAAGGAAATTGTCCAAGTCTCCAAAACCAGTTTCTGTATCGCCACAAGATTTACGCCTGGGTCGAGTGGATGTCGAAGATCACTCTCTCTATTTCACACGTTCAGCTACCTACAGAGAAAGAGAGGCTACAGTGTGCAGTATGCTGTTACCTTCTCAACGGACCTTTACAGTTTCCTTGTGGGCATAGGATTTGTACTCCATGTGCTAGAGAACTCAAGCAGGAAATCCAAACCAGGTAGGTAGCTATAAACTGTGCCGGTCAAAATAAAGTGAAGTCATACACTGTAGCTAAATTCGAAAGTCTGATGGTCATACCAACGGGATGACTCCCGTGGCAACTTGAGTAGCTATGAGGGTCATACGCAGTTGCCAATGGAGTCATCCCTTTGGAATAAACTAATTCATACTTTTGAATTTAGGCCCCTATTTGGTGATTATTAGTTTCTCATCCAGCCTTTCTAATTATTATGATGTGGGCGGGAGGGTATTACCATTATGCCATTATTTTATAATATTAACACACTGATGTACAGACCTTGTCCAAATTGTCTTTCTTTCTTACTACAAACATTTCCTTCACTACTTTTCGTGATCGCCAACTGTTTTCGACAGTCAACTGAAAGCCTGCTTTGATGAAGTCGATAAAACATGATTGCAACTGGCACTACAGCAATTTGCTAAGGAAACAACAGTTCTCCTGGCGATATTTAGTGCATTGTAGTGTTCATCAACAAACAATTATAACTGTTTGGTATCACGTGTTCTTCTGAGCATGCACAGAGTAAATAATGGCTTACCATGCGGTAGCTTAAGAAGGATGCAGGCGGTGGATGAGAAACTAATAATCACCAAATAGGGGCCTTACAGTGCATGTATAGCTATACATTTAATAAAGAATTTGTGGTCTATTTTTAAGGCCTTTTAATGCAGCAAGTCTGCATTAACGGTCTGTGGGGAAACTGCCTGCAGCCAGGGTATGCACATAGTAATTACAACTACAATATTCAAATTAATTACAACTATAATTTCTTCTTATAACTGTTTCTGATCCACAAAATTTTGGATTTCCATGTGGGCCATAGTCGGTGGAGGGCCGGTGGTGAGTTTGGCCATCTTTCCTGTATATGGCAATGTAGTCTCGCGTGCCAGACGGTTTGTGTGGGGGCAGTAAATAAACCGTCTGGTCACTGTTGCACACTTTCCGTGAACTCACTGGAATGCAATTAGATTACATCACGGTATTGTTTTGCGCCAAGGATGATGTAATAATTGTTCCAATCACCTCTGTGAGCAGACTAAGACGATAATTGTACTGGTAATGTCCTGATGACATATTCGAAACATTGCTGAATGTCTTCCTCGACATTTTCGTTGTTTCACAAATCCGTAGTAAACCATAATCGTTCTTATACCTACGCTTTTAAGAGCCCTGTACTAGGGAAACAAAGATCCTAAGCCCATGGCGTTGTTTAACTTTCGAAAAAGTAATCTGTAGCCGAGATTCAGTTCTTTATTACACTAAGGAATTTGAATTATTAGTGTTTGTTTCGTCACAGAGTCCGCGAAGCGATCTGATTGGCTCTGCCAACATTCCGGCAGTGGTCCCAGAATGTGTGCAACAGTTACCAGACGGTTTATTTGCCACCCCCACACAAACCGTCTGGCACGCGAGACTAACGGCAATGCTACGAACAAAGGAAAGGTGGCCAAACTCAAACTATTTATTGCTATCAGAGAATCTATACACATTGCTTTATTGAGAATTAAATTTGTGTGGCATTTATGAAGATGCTCACACACTTAAAAATAGCAGCATCACATAGTTCTCATTAACACTTTAACAATAACATTGTATTATCTGATTAGCTAATATTAATTTTACAACTTGCACACCTCGCACATGGCCGCATTATGATATCATTACTTTTTGTCGCAGTTAACTCTGCTTTACTTGGACGCGCACTTTTTTTACAGCTATAAGCTGTTTTTGGATGGGATACCATAGATACTCTACTTACTGTAATAGTGTGATTATGTGATTTCTTTTTGTACATAATATGCTATAGCTCTCCCAGTAAAAATTTGAATGGTTATTTAGTTGATTTCTTGTGGGTTGTGTGTGTGTGTGTTAGCTAACCACAGCAAGGACCACATTGTTAATACCAAAAACATGCCAATAGACTATTCTACATCAATGGGCGAGTTTAAGATAATGGTCTGCTACAAGTACTAGTGCTTATACTTCTCAGCTAAAGTCATGATCAAGGTCTGAGCTACATGCATAAAATACTATATGTGTATTCTTTGCAATTACCATAGTAGTAGGACTAAAATTACCTCCAGATTCAATCTTATAACTCTTAATTTTCAAATTTCCTGGGAGCATGTCCCAGACCCCTCTAGCTAGAGCATATAGCATATATGCTACTAGAGTGCATGCATCATTGCAAAGGTTTACCTAATCTAGTTAAAATTTCTATTTACCATAATTCTCTTTATTTCTGTGCAAAAAAATTTCATTATAAATTTCTGTGTAAAAATATTTTTGGATGATTTATGTGAATGACTGCTCTATTAGAGTAGTTCAATCTTATGTAAAAGTTTTCATGTAAGAAATTTTCATACAAGTTTTGCATACGAAACTTATTCTACAACAACAAAAAAAGCAAATCACGGTATACCCTTGATAGAAAACGAAGACTGCATGAATTATTAGGATCAATGATTAAGCATAAAAAATTCAGTTGTCTTTTGATGGTATCCATGCATTAGATAAATAATTGGTAGGGCATTCCAAAGGTGAGGAATTCTATTGAAATAAGAATGCCTTGTGACATTGTTCGAAGATAGCGTGTGTTTCGATTTCTGAGCTTTAGCAAGTTGAGTAGTTCCAGAGAAAAAGATAATGTAATTGACTAATTGTTAATGTTGAAATTGGCAGTTGGATTTTTCAAGGATTTGATGAAGTCTACCCAAACAATATAGCTAATCACTACCATGCAGTCCAATCAGCAGGCTATAGACATAGCTATAGATACATTAAACAAGAATTCAAATATTATAAATTCTTGAAGGAAAGTGTTAAAACAAACTTCATAAAAGAAGTCAGTCATGCATTAAAGAAAACGTTGGTGGGAGTATTATTATGGTCATGATGGCTGTACACATTTAGTATCAAGACACACGGTAGTGTGTCGTGCGGCCCAAGAAGCCGGCGCGTAACACCCGTGAGTATATTGACAGGAAGAAAGAAAACGCAATTTTCGCACCTCCGTAGCTCTGTGCTGCCTTGATGAAACAAGACGATGTTTGCTGTGGATACTCCCTCCACCTTCAGTACTCCACATTCCAAATTTGAGCGAAATTGCTTCAAGCGTTCCCGAGATATGCGACTTCAAAAATTGGCTTAGTTTCTTCGTTTTTTTTTTCTTCTTATTTTTCTTCCTCTTTTCGCACGCTTACAAAAACTGCTATACAACGCAAACGCCATATCCGATCGCCTTAAAATTTGGCACACAGAAGGGGGGTATAAAGGCGCATCTCTGTACCAACTTTGGCTGGATTACGATAAACAGGCAAAGAGTTATGAGCGCTTATTCACGAAAAATAACACCAATATGTTGTCACGCCTACAGGGTAAACCGCGTATGGGAAGAAGCTGAAAATCGGTGGGTGAATAGGTTAACTATTGAACCTAAAACCTTTTGTGGTTTGAAAGAAATCGAGCTAAAAACCAGGAAGATACAACGAAAAAACCAACAGTGTGTAACAATTACACAATCGAGATTAGTTAATAAAAAACGACTGCTTGCCACGCCTACCAGACAAACCGCTTGGGGTAATGCTTTGAAAATCGCTGTACAGATGGAGTTATCATCTTAGAAAGGCTCTTCAATGGTGTAGAAGAATCAGACTTAAAGCCACGGAGTTATAACACGAAATCCAACTTGGTGTAGCAAGTGCGAGATCAAGATACTCTAATAGAGCAGTCATCCTAATAGAGCAGTCACCCGAAGAGAATTCAAGAGATCAATTAGAAACAAGTAACCTGTATAGAGATCAGCTACAAACAAGTCACCCTGTAGAGAGATCAGCCACAAACAATTCACCCTGTAGAGAGATCAGCTAGAAGAAGTTACCTTGTAGGGATTTCATGCAACTATAGAAAGAGATAATTCAGCTAGAAGAAATCACCTTGTAGAGTTCAGCTACAAAGGACCACAATGTAGAGAGTTCAGCTACAAACAAATCGCCCTGTAGAGAGATCAGCTAGAAGAAGTTACCTTGTAGAGAGTTCAGCTACAAAGAAACTATCATGTAGAGAGTTCAGCTGCAAACAAAACACCTGTAGAGAGTTCAGCTACAAACAAATCTCCGTGCAGAGAAATCAGCTAGGAGAAGTTTCCTTGTAGAGAGTTCAGTTACAAAGAAACCACCATGTAGAGAATTCATTTACAAACTAGTGACCCTGTAGAGACATCAGCTAGAAGAAGTTACCTTGTAAAGAGTTCAGCTACATAGAAACCATTCTGTAAAGAGCTCAGCTGCAAACAAATCACCTGTACAGAATTCAGCTACAAACAAATCACCATGTAGAGAGATCAGCTAGAAGAAGTGACCTTGTTGATAGTTCAGCTACAAACAAATCACCCTGTAGAGAGATCAGCTAGAAGAAGTTACCTTGTAGAGAGTTCAGCTACAAAGAAACCATCATGTGGAGAGTTCAGCTGCAAACAAATCACCTGTAGAGAGTTCAGCTACAAACAAATCTCCGTGTAGAGAGATCAGCTAGGAGAAGTTTCCTTGTAGAGAGTTCAGTTACAAAGAAACCACCGTGTAGAGAATTCATTTACAAACTAGTGACCTTGTAGAGACATCAGCTAGAAGAACTTACCTTGTAAAGAGTTCAGCTACATAGAAACCATTCTGTAAAGAGCTCAGCTGCAAACAAATCACCTGTAGAGAGTTCAGCTACAAACAAATCACCCTGTAGAGAAATCAGCTAGAAGAAGTTACCTTGTTGATAGTTCAGCTACGAACAAATCACCCTGTAGAGTGATCAGCTAGAAGAAGTTACCTTGTAGAGAGTTCAGCTACAAAGAAACCATCATGTGGAGAGTTCAGCTGCAAACAAATCACCTGTAGAGAGTTCAGCTACAAACCAATCTCCCTGTAGAGAGATCAGCTAGAAGAAGTTACCTAGTAGAGAGTTCAGTTACAAAGAAACTACCATGTAGAAAGTTCAGCTACAAACTAGTGACCTTGTGGAGACATCAGCTAGAAGAAACTACCTTGTAGAGAGTTCAACTACAAAGAAACCATTCTGTAAAGAGCTCAGCTGCAAACAAATCACCTGTAGAGAGTTCAGCTACAAACCAATCTCCCTGTAGAGAGATCAGCTAGAAGAAGTTACCTAGTAGAGAGTTCAGTTATAAAGAAACTACCATGTAGAAAGTTCAGCTACAAACAAATCACCCTGTAGAGAGATCAGCTAGAAGAATTTACCTTGTAGAGAGTTCAGCTACAAAGAAACCATTCTGTAAAGAGCTCAGCTGCAAACAAATCACCTGTATAGAATTCAGCTACAAACAAATCACCCTGTAGAGAGATCAGCTAGAAGAAATTACCTTGTAGAGAGTTCAGCTACAGTAAAAAGAAACCACCATGTAGAGAGTTCAGCTGCAAAGAAATCACCCTGTAGAAAATTCTGCCACAAACAAATTGCCCTGTAGAAAGATCAGTTAGAAGAAGTTATCTTGTAGAGAGCTCAGCTACAAAGAAACCACCATGTAGAGAGTTCAGCTAGAAGAAATTACCTTGTAGAGAGTTCAGCTACAAAGAAACCATCATCTAGATAGTTCAGCTGCAAACAAATCACCTGTAGAGAGTTCAGCTGCAAACAAATCTCCCTGTAGAGAGTTCAGTTAGAAGAAGTTACCTTGTAGAGAGTTCAGCTACAAAGAAACCATCATGAAGAGTGTTCAGCTACAAACAAATCACCCTATAGAGAGATCAGCTAGAAGAAGTCACCTTGTAGAGAGTTCAGCTACAAAGAAACCACCATATAGAGAGTACAGATGCAAACAAATCACCCTGTAGAAAAATCAGCTACAAACAAATCACCCTGTAGAAAGATCAGCTAGAAGAAGTCACCTTGTAGAGAGTTCAGCTACAAAGAAACCACCATGTAGGGAGTTCAGCTAGAAGAAGTTACCTTGTAGAGAGTTCAGCTACAAAGAAACCATCATGAAGAGAGCTCAGCTGCAAACAAATCTCCCTGTAGAGAGTTCAGATAGAAGAAGTTACCTTGTAGAGAGTTGAGCTACAGTAAAAAGAAACCACCATGTAGAGAGTTCAGCTGCAAAGAAATCACCCTGTAGAAAATTCTGCCACAAACAAATTGCCCTGTAGAAAGATCAGTTAGAAGAAGTTATCTTGTAGAGAGCTCAGCTACAAAGAAACCACCATGTAGAGAGTTCAGCTAGAAGAAATTACCTTGTAGAGAGTTCAGCTACAAAGAAACCACCATCTAGATAGTTCAGCTGCAAACAAATCACCTGTAGAGAGTTCAGCTACAAACAAATCTCCCTGTAGAGAGATCAGTTAGAAGAAGTTACCTAGTAGAGAGTTCAGCTACAAAGAAACCATTCTGTAAAGAGCTCAGTAGCAAAAAAATCACTTGTACAGAATCCAGCTACAAATAAATCACCCTGTAGAGAGAACAGCTAGAAGAAGTTACCTTGTTGATAGTTTAGCTACAAACAAATCACCCTGTAGAGAGATCAGCTAGAAGAAGTTGCCTTGAAGAGTGTTCAGTTACACAGAAACCACCATGGACAGTTCTGTAATAAATATATGTATTAGTATATGTAATAGGACAGATGGCTGTGGTATTCGGGATTAATAGTGCGAGCATTGTAAACAGGAAGGAGTAAAATAGTGCGAGGCGAAGCCGAGCACTATTTCCTTCCTGTTTACAGTGCGAGAACTATTAATCCCGAATACCACAGCCATCCGTCCTATTGCAAATTAATCCGACAACCATAGCAACTGTTACTAGGCAACAGAAATTCAAAAAATAACCACTGCAAAAGACCAATAACACTTAGCAACCGTTGCTATGGTCTCAAAATGACTTTTACCTTAGAAACTGTTACCTAGCAACCGTTGCTAAGCAACCATGTTGTGTCATGCCTTGGGGGCATCTATCACTATGGTAACAATAGTTGTCAAATCGGACATTTACTTCTAATATAAACACACCACACTATTTTAGCCAATCAAATTAGTATTATAGATTTTTGTCATGGGACCTTGACAAACAAGTGTAATACTAATTCTATTGGCTAATCGCTTGACGTATTTCAATATAATACGTCAAGCTGCTATTGAGAGTATTATACAGTAACACATTCAGTTGTTGGATTATATATATAATTTGTACATTTACTGATAAAATCAGAAATATTTAAGGTACATCTGCTTCATCTTTTCTTCTTCCTGTGGTAAAGAAAAAAGATAGGTTAAAAAAGTCCCAAAGCAGGCCATAGGCCGGCTTTGGGGTATACAAATACAAAAAGAAGTGAAATCTAATCCAAAACAGCCAAGCTGTAAAAAAAGTGTGTGGCCCTCAAAAAGGCTATGGTGAAAAAAGATGTGAAATCCAAGGTGGTGGCCAAGAAATGGCTGTGATGGTAGGTTAATGGTAAAAATTTTAATAACAACAATTCAGGTGAATTTTGTGCCAATTGACCAAGCGGCACCAAAATTCACCTGAATTGTTGTTATTAAAATTTTTACCATTAACCTACCATCACAGCCATTTCTTGGCCGCCACCTTGGATTTCACATCTTTTTTCACCATAGCCTTTTTGAGGGCCGCACACTTTTTTTACAGCTTGGCTGTTTTGGATTAGATAGATATATGCTTAGCTAGTTGGTTGTAATTGATACCAGCTAGTCACCTCTAATTGCAGTTGATATCAGTAATAAAAGGTATATTTGTACTGTAACTTACTGTCTATAATGCAATATAGAAATTTGTGAATGTATGAATGTGTACAGTTCTCCTCGGCAGCAAAAATGATAAAGTTATACATAATTATTATTCTATTACTACTTATATTATGCTTTTATAAGTTGTGATTGTGGCTGCATTTTATATCAAAACCTTTTCTATTTTTTTTATTCTTTTAGTTGTGGCCAGAGCATGGGGTGATTGAATTTGAAAGGCTCCATTATTTACATGTTTTATATACAAATAGTGGAGCTTTTTGTCATAATTACACGGTGAGTTTGCTTTTCTGGTTAGTTCACTTTGTAAAAGAACTTAGCACTCTACATTGATTATTGTATTGTGGATGCTCTAAAATTTCATTAATTTATTTTTCAAAAATGTGTAGCCTCAGTTTGATCAATGCACATATGAAACATGCATACAATATGTTTTACAATATGCTTGATTACAGGATTGATCATTACTGAATGATAGGGGAAAGTAACAATAGTTTCAGTTGGTGGTTAAAATTTGTAATGATTGTTGTTAGATTAGGTCAGGTGGAAGTGAATTCCACATTCAACTATTTTGTATGCATTTATAATAGAGAAGTGTATGCATGGTTCTTTTATGTAGCTACTTATAGCTATAGTAAGTTAAGACACTTGTTGCCTTGACTACTTCTTGTTATGTGATCCAGCATGAAGGTTGTTTGCCAAATGCACTAATGTTTTAATTGATAACTTGCATGGTTTAAATAACCATGCCACTGACTGTGTAGCCATACTATACGGGTCTTATAGGTTTAATCAAGTGGCCATATACATAGCAGTATGTCTGTACAATTTTGACATAAAGCTTTCAATAAATATTTCAGATCTGTAGCTGCATCAGTATTAAGTATCAAGAATATAATAACAAAGCCAACTTCTAAACTGCCATAACTGTAAGCATGCAAACTTCTGAAGTTCTTTTTATCACTCAAACTAGTGGAATATATGTATGCACTGTAAAGTACACATTGACAACTTCAGTAATTAATTAAGTTACTCCCACACCTCATTGCTAAATTTCATGTCCTCTAAGTGTCATTTAAACTGCTGCATGTAACATAATTATGACGAATGATGACAACACACATACAGTCAAATTGTAATTAGGTGAAATAGGGGAATATAAACAAATGTCATGTAAATCTTTAGTCTGTCTGTGAATGCTATCCAGGGCCGCCCACAGGAGGGGGGCAACTGGGGCATTTTGCCCCAGGCCCCAGCCTGAAAGGGGCCCCAGGAGGCCCCATGAAGGGCCCCCTGAATACCTGTTTAAAAGATCGATATACTCTAATAGAGCAGTCAGATCTAAATACTCTAATAGAGCAGTCACAGTATTCTTCAGAGGAGCAGTGCAGCAAGCTTATAGATAAGGAGATATGGTTGGTGATGGGTAGTTATTGTCATTGCCAGCAGGTTGTGACCTTTTTTTTTTTTTTGGTCTTCACTTTACAACTTGGGTCAAGGGCCCCACTTTAACTCTTTGCCCTGGGCCCCTTAATTTCTCTGGGCGGCCCTGATGCTATCCCACTAGGGACCTGTGAGAAGCTTAAAGCCTTTGAATACAGGGAGTCATAAACATGTAACTAAAACACAAAGAATGTACATAGATAGCTACCTTACAAATTTTACTTATCATTAACTTCTGATGTTTGTACATGATGTATTTTGTAACTTTATGTAATGTACAATATGTAACTTGCTAGAAGGATGTGTAATATTTGGGATTTTGATATAGATATATATAGGCTACTATTTGACTAAGGGATATGATTGTTGACTTGCTGATTCATTGTGTTATTGTAGTGCTACTCCGACCTTCTTCTGTGAACAGTGCAAGGATATGGTGACTTTTGCAAATGTAAGTTAATATGATTATTGTATCTATTCTGATAGTATCATAATATACATTGAACTCTTGTTAGAAAATATAATGTGTGTCTATAGTTATAGCTTAATACTGCAGTCTACCATTCCAGGGGCGGATACAGGGGGTCAAAGGGGGCTCTTGGCCCCCTCCAAAATTTTTAGTATATATACCAAGATCGAGTTACTCTAATAGAGCAGTCACTCTAATAAGGGAGTCACAGTATTAGAGCAGTGTGTAACAGGCAATGTAAGAATTTTTTATGTACTTTACCAGTGATAAATGCGTAGTTGGTGAGGTGGGCAGCTATTTTCAGCTGGCTGTGACCTTTTTTCTTGGTCTCACTTTACCAAACCAGACAATGTAGTATCTCAGTTCATTTTGACCCCCGTTTCCATAAATTTGGATCCACCCCTGTATACCATTCTGCTTATGTTTTTTAACATAACATTAGTTTTTCATACATGGAGACTATAGTTGTGCTCAGATCATCAAACAGTACGATAGTACTGTTTAAGTAGGGATCCGGGTGGATTTGGCACGCGCCTCAAATTTCAATCCCTCAAAAATCATCCTAGAAATATCTCACGCAGCAAATAAACCTTTTACTAAAGAGTCTTCAAGTTTCTAACTTTATTTCTAGCGTTATATATCAGGAAACGACTAGAAAAGTGCTGGAATTTTATTTCTAAATAATCGCTAAAACAGAAATTTTTGTCTGCCTGCCAGCCAGCCAGCCTGACCACATTCGCAAGGCTACAGGCCAAACGAAGCAGCGAAGGATCACCATTCTTTGCCACAATATTTAACTCGCTGCTGGGATGTGCCTTTTCGGGTTCCAACGAGTGTCTGCCTTCTGCGCTTTGCCTTTCCTTTTATCTTCAATTACGGATCGTCTTCTTCTTTTCCAGTCACGGAGGCGTTAATAATTCGTATCGACACTTTCCTTAGAGCAGCCGTATTCGGACGCCACAAAACTAATAACGGATTTCGTACTGTAAGGGCAAGTAGATGCCTGTATAGCAACACTTGCAAAGCGATCAAACAGCCTAGCAAAGTAAGCGCAATAATAACACACTGCCACGCCCTTATCAATCAGAGCGCGCGCTCGTACTTAACGATCAGTGGACCACGCCCATTATTAATGGTCCAGCTGTAACTAATTGTAGAAAACAGGAGATAGAAACCCTGCATGCCTTTCAATTTAGTAATTGAGCAGCTTGCATAAAGCAAGCAGCAAGATCGAGATACTCTAATAGAGCAGTCAGTGCCAAAGATCAATAATAGCTATATACCGTATATGACCGTATTAAAGCCGGGCTCAAATACACGCAGGGGCTCAAATATACGCCGGGTACAGCTAGGAGACTGTCATAATAAACGCCGGGGCTCATTTAAACGCCGGGGTGCTAATGATATGCACTGAAAGGAGTTCTAAACTTGTGTCAGCTGCTAACTATACAGTGATGTCTCGTCACCACTCTTATGATGTCTTCTCTTGTTCGACTATGCCTTCTCTTCTGGTGATGGCCATAGCGTATTTATCGTGGTCATTGTCATCTTTCCACCCGACTTCCAATGTTTCACCCAGCAGAGGAGTCCAAATGGGTTTATGTACGTGATGGGCTATGGATTTCGTATTTCGTAGGTACTTGTACTGACACCTGTCATTCGCTAGTAAGAAATAAATGCCCGGGTCCAAATTAATGCCGGTCTCGTTTAAACGCCGGGTCAAAAATGATTTATAGGAAATAAATGTCCGGGCTTCTATACAGTCATATACGGTACCTACGTATACCAAAAAAAGTTAACTAGTGAATTTAAAAAATTGTTAATTTAGAAATGGAAGTAGGGATCAAGCGATAAAAACTACTGAAACAAGTGATTTGAATGATGGCAACTATTACAACATAGCTTTGTGGGGAAATTCCTACTTTGGCATTGAACATATATGGTGAGGTGGTGAGATGCCAATGTAAGGATTTCCCCACAAAGCTATGTTGTAATAGTTGCCATCATTCAAATCACTTGTTTCAGTAGTTTTTATATCGCTTGATCCCTACTTCCATTTCTAAATTAACAATTTTTTAAATTCAATAATGATGCATTCCTCAAGCCATATGTATTTTTTTATGTTTGTTGCATAGTACTTCTATGATAAGGCAGTTTCTAAAGAGATTGATGGTCTCACAATTACTTGTCCTCGTTGCACTAATTGGACTGGTGAATATTGTCATTTTCAGGTATGTATATAGGTGAATTAAGTTCTGTGTATACTACTACTAACTATATGCTTGTAAATGTTGTTTCATTACGCGTGGCATAGTTACGGCCAATGTTTTATTTACACAGAATCACATAAAGGAGGAGTGTCAACTAGTCAAGGTATCATGTCCCAATGAAGGTTGTCATGAGGAGATCACAAGATCACAACTTGGTGATCACTTACAACAGTGTCAGTGTAGAAGACAATCATGTCAGTGGTGTAAGGAAGAAGTTCCTTATGATCAACAGAAGGTAAAACTACTTTAACATCACATGATGACACTATTAATACACTTCTGTAGGAGCATGAGAGAAAATGTGCTGCTGCATCAGATAAATATATCAATGGATGCAATGATATTGTTGCCAGGAGAGAAGTAAGTTAATAATGCTCACAATTATATATGGTTTATTGCACTTACTAACTTGTAATAATAGTGAGATGCAGAAACCTAGCTTCTATGCTTCAATAAAAAAAACCCATCAAGTATGCCCTATTGTCGTATAGGTGGCAACATTTTAAGCTTACTGTATTCTTTGTTCTAGCAGCATTTAACAGATGTTGTATGTAACACCATTTTAAGTGTGGCAGAATGCATTAATATTGACTTATTGACTCTTACAGTAGCACCAAATGTAAGTATGTATGTCAAATTGACCTCTGATATCAACATACAGTTGAGTAACTGTATACAGGAAATGATATATTCAGTATTAGATACAATTGCTAGAGATTATGTATGTAGATATACGTATACAGTAGTTGTAGAATATATCTCATGATCAGTTAGTGGCATTTGCTCTTTGCTTCATCTCATAGTGTTGCAAATATGACATTTACATATTTACCACCTGTGTTTATGTTCCGCTAGTACAATCATGTAGTCTGCGGTCGGTATGAGTTTTAGCTATTATCAGGTAGGCAATAGGAAGGCAAAATTGTAGTATTATGTACAGTATGCATGTGTACTGTTTTGCATAGAAGCTGGGTCTGTGCCATGAACTGTCAAACATAGCACAATACACACAATACATTATGTAGCTCAAAACAAGTTAGCATACTTATTGTGATTAGTGTATTAAATACTACAGTCAGTCTACGTCTATACATAGTTTAACATAATTGTGTGTTCTTTTTACAGATGGACCTACCCATCCATCAAGTTGGCTGTTCTTTAGTTAAACAGAAAACATCTACACAACTAATACAGTTGCAGTGTCTGTTTGCTTTTTTGGGATGCCAGTTTGTAGCTGGTGGTTTGGAGTTGGAGGCTCATTTGGAAAAATGCATCAAGTATCATCTGTCTTTGGTATGCAAGTTTTTGCTTGATGGATTCAAACAAAGAAGATGTGATTCCACTTCTAAAGAATATGAAGTGCTGACACAACTGCTTCACACTGAATTGGATAAAGTTAATAAAGTACTAGAGACAGTCGGTGATAACGACAAAGCAAAGATTACTGAAATTGAAGGAAAACAAAATGATACTGTTTTCAGGCTAACTGGAATTGAAGATCTTTTAGCTTCCCTGCAAGCAAGCATCAATGAGATCAACCATACTTATGAGGAAGTGTCTCTCACCTTACAAACACTTCAAGCTACTTCATATGATGGTCACTACATATGGAAGATACCAGATATCACCAGACGTAGGAGGGATGCTCTACTAGGAAAGACTGTCAGTTTATATTCAGCACCATTTTACACCAGCAGGTTTGGGTACAGACTGTGTCTACATGTGTATTTAGATGGTGATGGTAGTGGCAAGGGACGTTACATATCTTACTTCCTTACCATCATGAAGGGAGAATATGATGCTTTACTAGAATGGCCATTTCAGCATATGGTGACAATGACATTTGTCAACCAGAAAGGCAACAACAATATTGTACAGTCATTCAGACCCAACCCAACCAGCACTAGTTTTCATCGACCAAAATCAAACATGAATGTGGCATCTGGTTGTCCTAAATTTGCTCCACTATCAATACTGGATAATCCTGAGTTTGCTGTTGATGATGTGGCATTCTTCAAGTGTGACATTAAACTGCAGTAGTTTTTTTCCCATTAGACTGTATTTGGTGTACGCAAATTGTTCTTATGAATATATTTATTCGCAGAGCATACATATGTATAGCTAAGAGTATAGTGTAGTTTATAGGAGTTGAGTTTGTAAATTATCTTTTTTCACATACTAACAGTGTATAGAACTCATGCAGCAGATATGCTTCTGGTTTATATTATTGCAAGAACAGTATTTTATCTGCCTATAATTTCTTTGATGCAGATCTATATCACCTCTCTGTCTTGGAATGAGGCTAGTCATTGTTTGTTTATGGGTTTATGGGTTTATGGGTTTTTCCAAAACTTTTGATTCTAGAAACTTTTAATTCTGTTTCCATAGGTTTCTTTGCATGCAGGGTGCTGGCTATAGGAAATTAATCCCCTGTTATTTGTTTTGTATCTTTATCACTGCAAGTTTAAAGGTGATAACTTTATAGCTATATGCAAACATGAAATGTTCTGTTTTAGCTTATGTCTGACCAAAATTCAAACAAGTTGTTCCTTCCAGTTATAGGTAGGTACGTGTCAAATCATTGTAGAGTCAATCTAAACTCTCATTTGCTACAATTTCAAGGATTTCACACTAAAATAAATAGCCGGATTATCGGACCATGAATTATTGAATAAGCGCTCAAATTATTAAGGCGTACAATCCGGGTAGTTGGTCAAAATATTAAATTTTGTACATTCATGACTAAATTTGTAGCTATATGTGATAAAGAAGTAACATGTGCATGATATCAGCCACATATCTGTACTTCTGCATTTGTGTGAAAAAAAGTTGTGACCAGTACAAAGACCATCATGTAGCTAGCTAAGTAACATACATGGATGATAACCTATTATATACCATTTCATATGAACATGCTTTATATAGATCGTGTGTGTGTGTGTGTGTGTGTGTGTGTGTGGGTGTGGAGAACTCATTACCAACTATTTAATACTTGAAAACGAAAGACTGCTCTATTAGAGAGTTTTACAAAATCACAAATAGTTGTACTGAGAGCTAATTGATGTGTGCAGACAGCTTTTATCTAACTAATGGAATCCATTTAAGTTCAAATTATATTCATATGGTTATAGGTGTCATTTATTCTGGACTATGTCGCCACTATTATCTTTAAAATTTAAGTTTAATTTTAATCACAAAGGGAAGGTGAATACAAAAAGGGAACAATCCTATAGGGGTACCACGTACAAAAAGTAAAACAAACAACATGAGACCAATAAGGTACACAGCAAAAACAGACAAACAAAACAGGGGAGGAGAATTAGGGGGGCAGAGGGGGCAACTGCCCCCCCATTTTACAAGTGGAGGGGCAGTGCCCCCACACTTTTTCCAATGACCAGTTACTAAAGTAAAGTAACTGTTGTAGTCATTAGCCAACTTAGTTTGCCTTGATTTACTAGAGTTGTGTTAAAGGTTATGCAAGAATGGATTACAGCACGAATCAGTGCTGGGAGTGCGATGTAGAGATACTCTATTAAATAGAGCAGTCACCTAACTACATTCGGTGGAATCATAATTTTGAGTTGTTACAATTCAATCTGTCTCCATTAACACATCTATACATAATGAAGAGCATGCGTCTGTCTGAGATACCTTCATTTACTGCTGTTTGTACAGTATCTTAATGATAGACATTGTTGAATTGTTATAATATTACAGGAGTATCCTATTTGAATACACATGTACCACTGAAAATACTCTCAATTTCAATATATACCCAAGCATTCAAATCTCAAAATTTTCCTGTGGGGGCATGCCCCCAGACCCCCTAGTATTGGCATGCTTTGTATGTTAGTGTGCTTTGCACACTAAGGTACAGCTAATGATTTTAAAACACTTTGTAACTTACAGCCATCTCACATGAATCCCCCCCCACTTTTGAGTACTGTTCTCTGCCCCTGTACAGGTAATACAAAACTATAGTTACACAAAAGTAAGTTATTAAGACTTACAAAGAAAAGTATACAAAATATGCCTAAAAGTGACATGGTGAGGTACACACAATATATTAAATGGAATCGAGTTCCAAAAGAAAATACTATTAACAAAAAGGAAAAACTTATTGAATACAATAGGGAAAGTGAGTGAGATCTAGTTTTTGAATTTGAAAAGTATATAGTGCAAGGCAAGGTGATGGTTGAGGATGTCATACATGGTGATGACTTTGACCATTTATAAGTGTTACGGTTTATTCTGCTCCCGCAAATCCAATGAACCCAACGATTTAGAAATATTTCAAGAGCCAAAATGTTTCTCTGTGTATGTGAAGTCTTACATCTGTAACAAACAGTAAAAAGGAGTAAATTTCAAGAAAGAGCACTTGACTACACTGCAGAAGTTTGGGTGACATGACATCATTGCCCATAGGTCAGACTATGATGATAGCTAGTGTATAGCTTATAATGTTTGTAAAATGATGTACAGGCCGATTGCTAGAGATGAGTGATAAAAAGATACACAATATAATAGCCCAGTTGAAATGTAGCTTTTTGTTAAGCTAAAAGAGGTACATATATTGTATAGTTATAACACGCTTATGAGGGATATGACTAAAATATACACACGATTTATGAGAGTGCATAGCGATCAAGTGAGAGTGCACATATTTAGTCATATCCAGAGTAAATCGTGTTATAACTGTTATATTCCACACTCGAGTAGATGAAAATGATTATAGATAGTAAGTTATAGTGAAACAGCACCTCCTGGAGATGGAAATCAATAGAAATTCTTGATGGATCAGACATTTCACACGTTTAGCAGTGCCACGCCCACATAGTCGCAATTAGTGAGTTGGTCACGAAGGAGACAAGAGTTCATCGAAACTTGTTCTAGTTCCTGAGGTGAATAATTGTTGATTGATTTAGGCGCTTGTTATTAGAGACTTGTTAACCGTTTAGATAAGGATTTCGCGGAATGTGTGAAGTTACACCATTTATGGTAAGTGTAGCCACAAAGCATGGTATATCAGTTATATACCACAGTTTGCTGTGGTATATCAGCTATATACCACAGTGCGGCGCTTTTGATCTCGACCACTGGTGTGGTATATGTAATAGCTGTAACATGAGGGCTTTGCCTGATATGTATGCTCGACTGCCTGAGGGCCACAGGCCCGAGGACATACATATCAGGCTAAGCCCAAATGCCCGTATTACAGCTAATATGTAACACTTATTAGGCTGATAGCCTGTACAGGGCGATCAATCACCCAAGCCAATACGAGTGCAACCACTGAATGTATTACAGTGGTGGATACAGGGGGGTTGCAATGGTTTCAGCTGAAACCCCCTCTGAAAATAGTGCGCGCCCCAAATTTATTGACGAGTTGTCGTGTGGGTGATAAAATTGCCACGAGTTATTTATAGTGTGTTATAGAAGGACTCTCTACTTGCGAAAAACTTCATACTTTAGCCTTTGAGATCACAATTACGGCTTTCTACAGCTGGTTGTGACTTTTTTTTTTTTTAGTCTTCGTCTTACAGCTAGGCTGAAGTTAAGTGGAATCTGAAACCCCCTCTGAAAATTTCTAGATCCGCCACTGTATTATAAATGCATACCTAAAATTTTCGATTATGGGTCACAGCTAGTACGTTCTGGTTATGTTCAGTTATGATAAATGGACATATCCTAGAGATATAATGGAGAGTTTCCGTTATGTGAGTTTAATGTTTTAATCAGTGCTATTGAATCGTTTTTGGAAAACTACTCAGTTCACTAAAGGCCTAGACAGGTAAGCTTGCTTGTAGAGTAGTTATTCCGTGCAGAGTGGTAGCTTCGTGATGGGGGAGTGTCCGTATTTGAAAATGTGTGGAAATGATTGATGAATAAGTTATAGCACTAGTTTTCAGCTTAGCCCAATGTTTTTCAACTCGTAGGATGGCGAGGATAGCAAAATGCTCACCATCTGAGTGGTTTTCATAGTGAAATCCAAGTCGTGTATCCTAATCACGCGAGTGTTAATCGATCCCCACAATCGATTTCAGCATCAATGTCTATATAATCACTGTCCTATTTTAGCTTGGTTTACATACGAAATGTAGCCCAGGCGGCTCCTTTGATCTGAGATGTGAAAGCGTTACATGTAATAGTTATACCACAGGCACGAGTGCTTTGCCTGATATATATGCACAAGCACAAGGGCTGCAGGCCTGAGTGTGAGTGTGTATATACAGGCAAAGCACGAGTGCCCGTGGTATAACTAATACAAGTATAAGAAAAATTTGCACAGTAGGGATATTCACTTCTTATTGTTTTACAGTATTTGGACATTACGTACTACTCCAATCCAGCTTGTTTCAGTACTTTTTATTGCAGCATTATACACTGTCATTTAAAACTCCAATTTTTCTTATACTTGTTTGTATGGGGTGCCATTTATGCCAAAATAGTACAAAAACACCTTATTTATAAACTATAACCATACTTTATTAATCAATACACTACTTTATAAAGTATAGACATATACTTATAAATCATACACATACTTTATAAATCATAGACATATACTTTATAAATCGTACTTATACTTTACAAATCATGCACATACCTTATAAATCATACATATACTTTGTAAACCATACACGTAATTTGTAAATTATTAACATACTTTATAAATTTATTAGGCATTTAGTATTTCAATAAGCAATCACAAACACATGATATTATCGTTTGGTAACGATTGTCAATAATCAATAAGTAATTTTGCACACGTGTAGAGTAAATCTCCCCATGTGTAGCTTTTAAAGCAGGTCTTACTGGGTCACACAAGCTTTGGAACAAGCGTTTTTAACATTCACTGGGGCTATAGCGCAGAACCAACTACGTCACAGCAATGTGTACCACACACTGGATCCATGGTCCAACAGTTGACCTCGACTCTGAGGTCCACCTCACTCGGTCATACTGAGTTGCTTCCGATGCTTCCACAATCACTTTCTCTCCGGCTCTTACTTCGTCGACAAGGTATTTAACCAAGTTGTTAGATGTGTTACTTTCGGAGTTGCCTGCTTGAGGCAAGTTAATTAACTAACCTGAATTGGGCTGAATGGAACATAAAGTGTTACTTATAGTATCATTGTTTTTTTACGGGCTAAATGGACTGCCCTTGCCACCACCCCCAGCACTAGTTGGCATGTGCTGGACAACTAAGAGACAGAAGGTTGGACTCAGTAGTCCCTGTTTTCATCACAGTGGCCCATCTCTGGAGAGATGTCAGCAGATTGTAGCAAGATGAACCTGCTACAACGGATACACACTGTTGTCAAGCACAACAGAGAAAAGGACAGTGTGCAGGCCAGAGTATGGCTGTATGTAATTGAATCTCGATGAGACAGTAGGTCAGCCAAATATCTATAGAAAACTGTGGCTTCCTTTCCCATTCCCCAGTAGTGGGGGTAAAAGAAGCTTGCTCTATTTCTCTGAAGAACGGTAGCTAACACAAAAGGCTAGATAGCCTGTACAAGGTGGTCCCCAACACAGAATATACATACACACATACAGTTTATCTGTTTATGGTTACTGCAGGAGTGTAGACAGTAATTTTGAAAAGGGTTTCCACTACAGCTAAGTGACTGTTACATTAGAGTAGTTTATATTACCTTACTGCTTTATTAGAGTATCTCGATCTTTTCACCAAAATCATAATTCAGAACAATGCCGCAGGTGTTGCTATCATGTTAGAAACTATTATTTAACTATGTAAAAGTCCTGTTCCATGATAGATTCCATGTTCTGGAAACCTGAAGTTTCAATTTCATTATGTTTCAAGTACTGTGTAGAATCCAAAGGGGTTTCCTGAAACCCCTTGGTATGTCCCTCCCTGTTACTGGGCAATCAGCACAGCTGGTGTGCCCAAGAAAAAAGGAAATTACAGCATTAGGTACAATTATATAATTATTATTAGACAAATACAAAACAAAAATAAACTACATACGCTAACTAGCTATATTTAACAATCACACAGAAGACCACATAATTACAAAATAAATGCTTAAGCCTATATGTAAAACTTCCTGCAGTCAGCTGAGACAAAACTGCCAATGGTATAGAGTTCCATAATATTGGTGCAACCACAAAAAAGGAGTGCGTGGCCTAAGTGCGTTGATAGTTAATAGCACTAGGTTCGAAATCAAAGAATGTGACCTTGGAGAAATCAATGGCTGTTCTCTTATGAAAGATGTAGTAGAGAGTCCAAATAGATAATTTTCGATGAGCTTTGGGCAAGGGTCATCGTAGTTCGCAATAGAAGATATGAACCATTTTGGCATGGCCTGATTATGGAGTTCTTGTACACAAACATTTGACTATTTTTCAAGTCTTTCTGCAATGGCCCTAAGTAGTAACATACATTATTAGTGGTTTGGAGTATGCATGTTTTTCTACAACTAGTCAGAGCCAAACTTGAATACATAATATGCTTTTACCTCTTTATGCTTTTATTTTGGCAAACAATGGTCTGATTGGTCATATAAGCTACACCTCACTTCAGAGATGACGGACAATGATGTTGAATGTGAAATTTAGTCAATTTTCAAGGAACAATACAAAATGATCCCAAATTTTCATTTCTGTATCTGCAAGTGATAGGTGCTGGTGCAAACTCATTAACTATACCATCACAAAGCTCATCTTTTAAAGGACTCCACAGCAGGTGGCTTGCCTCTCTAGCCAGTTGGGCACAAGCTGACCTTCACTATATACACCACTGAAGAGGGGTAGAGGTGTACACATATAATTTAATTTGCAGACTGATTACATAATTAATTTTTTTGTTATCTTCATGTAGGGTGATCAAGGGGATATTGAAATGAACAGTCCTGTGGAAACTTACTCTGCGTCAACGCCACAATCCCCATCACAAATACCACAATCTCCAACACCAACCTCTATGTCACCATTTGCACCTTTTTCACCAGTACCACTGCTGCCACCTCTACCAATACAATGATATACTTAACAGGGAACCAGAGAAGAGCCTATTGATAGTGCTGTTATAAAGCATGTGATCAGCAAAATCAGTTACGTGCAATAAAATCTTCAAATGATGATGAGGATGTTCAAAGGATACCACAAGTGTATTCTGATGCCCTGCGACATTTTTCAAAGGCGTTTGATGTAGAGAAATTATTGAAAGCGTGCTTCATAAGACAACAAGCATTGATCTGAGAATCTTATTTCATGATGTCATGGCTGTTGCTAATGACACTTACTATACTGTTGGAAAAATGATTTCAACATTTTCAACTCACAGGGATATGGAGAAGTTTAACAGAAAGACAAGTTACATTTCTTAATAAAAATTAGGCGTTAAATATATAAAATTGTATACATTGTTATGACATATACATACAATATCAATTATAGGTGACATGTGTTACTGTGATTTGTACATGTTGTCCTAGTATATACATTGCTCATAAAAATTTTCCAAAATCTGTACAACCTGTTCCAGGGTAATAAGCTCATTAACAACCTGTTTGCATTTTTCTTTTTTTTGACAGTGCAGTTGTATCTGTGGCTAAAAGAACATACAAAAAACCATGCCAACAAGTATGAATTTATATGTTGGAATCTCTACAAGGTCTGTCTCCTCTGGCATTAAATCTTGTAGTCTGCTTGTTATTCTTGAGGCATGATACTGCACTCAGTGGCCTGTAAACCATCTACACAGTAGGTACAATGGGAATCATGTCGCCCTCAGTTGACCACAGAGTGTCAGAATTCCAGCCACCTTAAAAATCAGCCAATGCTTTGTTGAAATTAAAACTAGTCAACATCAATACTACACTACAGGCAATAATGTAGTTGGATACCTTGTTGAGATGTCCGAGTCTCGCTTTGAGGAGTTGGATCCGGAGCCAAGATAACTGGTGGCATCACATGGATACTTGCGGAGGAAGCCACACTGTTGTACGCTAGATCCATATGCTTTGTACTTAGTTCTCAGTGTGTCATTCCCCCATCAAATGTTAAAAATGCTTGTTCCAAAGCCCCGGTACGACATCTGCCATCCTGCTTTTGATTGCACGTGCGAAGATTTATTCTACACACGCACAAAATTACTTTATCGATTATTGACAATCATTAGCTACCAAACGATAATATCATGTGTTTGTGATTGTCTATTGACAAAGTACGAAATACTAAATGCCCAATAAATCATGTTTATAAAGTGTATTAATAATTTACAAATTACGTGTATGGTTTATAAAGTATATGCGTGATTTGTAAAGTATATGTCTATACTTTATAAAGTAGTGTATTGATTTATAAAGTATGGTTATAGTTTATAAATAAGGTGTTTTTGTACTATTTTGGCACAAATGGCACCTTGTGAAGTTTTTTGCAAGCTCATGACCACTAAATATCTGCTGAGTCACTCACAGCACTATTATACTAGATTATGACTCGTACAATAACAACTGATGAGTGGGCGTGGCTCTACATAAGCCTGCAGACAATAATGGACGTGGACTTGTGCATACCTACAGACTGATGAATGGGCGTGGCTACCATATGTCTACAGACAGTAATTTATGTAAGTGGGCATGGATTCGTGCATACCTACACACTGATGAATGGACGTGGCTACCATATGTCTACAGACTGCAATTTATGTAAGTGGGCGTGGCTCACAAAAGAAGCAGAGCTACGCTATGACGTCCACATTTAATTTAGCACGTGGGGTCAGACCCGAATAATCTGTAAAGCAGGACCTGGATGACCCGACTCGGTTAACATTGTTACTAAATAAACTATATTCATTGACTTACACATTGCTATATAGTTCGCCATGAGTTGCTCTCTCTGATCAATATCAACAGCGAGTCACGTACGCATGTGTTTTTGGTGCAACTGGCAACCATGTGTATTCGAAGTTTGATACTGGTATGGAAGCCGTACTGTAGTCTATTAACACTCAGCGGTAGAACCTTGACTGATGGCCATGGTAAAGAAGCATAAAAGGTAAGACAATAGCGCAAGCATTGTATGCTTATCAATATACCAAAGGTTTTTTCTTAAGCGAACTAGAAACGTTTCTGCAAAAAATTAGGGCTGTAGCTGTAGCCACTATTCCACTATGCTTGACTGAAGGCGTTAGGCAGACAGGCAGGCAGGTAGTAGAAAATTCTGTTGAATATTTTCTTTTCTAAATTCTGTAGCAACTTGACGCAAATGTTTCGGGCCAATCTGAAGACACTTTTGGGCTTGGTTTTACCCAACCAATATTGTCATGTCATTGTGAGGAAAAATTGTGGCAGGTTTTTGGGTTATATTATACCACAGATCGCCCCCACACCTTCGATGTCCCTAATATACAGTACTATCATACTGTATGATGTTCTACTTTAGCATGTAGATTCACCTAATTGGCAAAATCTTTAGTTGTTATACCCTTCTCTTATATAAGGAACCAAGTAAGCTGTGATTGTGGGATTGAATTTTGCCAAACAAACTGTGATTGTGGGATTCAATTTCAATACATCAAACAGTAGTTTGATTTTATTAGCGCTAATATAGCAATTTTAAGAGACTAGTGTTAATTATGTTACTTTAATTGCTACATTACAAAAGTAAAAAAAATTACTATTGATTTATTAAAATTGAACCCAGCAGGTTGTTTGGCAGAATTCAATCCCACAATCACAGCTTGCTTGATTCCCTATATAAGAGAAGAGGATAACAGTATAACATCAAAGAAATCTGATGGTTTCTGGATATAGTGTGCACTCCTATTAGGTGTGCAATGTATCAAGTTAACAAGATATACGCATTGGTGGCAGTGTGTATATCTCGTTAAGGCAGTGTGTAACGAGATATATGCACTACCTTAACGAGATACACACACTGGTAGCAGTGCGTATATCTCATTAACATTTTGAATCAGTGCAATATGTGGTATATGTACCACTCTGCGTGGGCAGTTCAAAGGTGCTGTGAGTGCTATAATTCGTATACAGCACTGCTGCACTAACCACAGCGAGTGCATTACAACTTATAATGCACTGACCGCAGTGCAATATATTTACATTGCACTGGCTGCGGTTTTGTCCTACATTGCACAAGTGCCGGTGGCTAAGGCCGCTTCGACACCTCACCTAATAGGTGGCAAGACACTACACTTTTTACTTGAGTTCTTATATAATCTAACATGTGAAATTCGATTGTGGGGCCATACACTGGACGTCACTATTACGTTATACATGCGATCTAAAAGCAGCCAATAGTGATCACAAACAATAATGGCAGGTAAAACTCTATTTACATATGTAAAAACGTAGTTACATACCTTGCTAGTTTGATCAAAGCTTCCACCTTAACAAATCGCTTTTTAAAATAATATTGTTATAATTGATACTCACCATAACAATCGATTGTGGTGTTGCCATGTGATTGTATGGTCAAGGCCATGCTTGATACATAATGTCGTTAGTTTTAGAGTGCCACAATCAATATTGGCATTCTACCTTATAAAAGAAATGTAGCTGCAGCACTGGATTTTTCCACCTATTAGGTGAGTGGTACATAACAGTTATACAACGTGCACTTGTGCTTTGCCTGTATAAACGCACTCGCCTTCGGGCCTAATGGCCCTCAGGCTTGTGTGTTTATATCAGGCAGAGCACTCGTGCCCATTGTATAACTATATGCACTGGCTTTCCTTTGATCTGAGGTGTGAAAGTGGTACATAGCTATATATATACCACACGTGTGGTATATAGCTATATATACCATGATCACATAAAACTTCAAAGGCGCCGCTGGTTGCATATAGGGCATATACACCCAAACCCACAGGTGAGTATATATATACCTACCTGAGGTGAGTATATATATACTCACCTAGGTAAGTATATGTGAACGCATCAAGTAAATTTAAGGAATAAAACACGTTTTAGAAATCCCAAGAACTAGTTCTTGAAGTTAATTTGTCCTTCACTACCTCAACTTTCATACATTGCTTTCACATATTCATATCTTTGGAATGATTAACAAAAACTAAATGGCATCTTGCTCTAAATGATGTACAGCAAATCTGTTGAACTTTATTTCAAGTCTGTGCACTATAGCATATGAAAGTTGTTGCCATTTGTATTTTGATAAAGGATTTCAATAAAAATATGTACGCAATCAAAATTTTACACGATGCCATCGATTACTACATTACCTTGTGTAGTGATATTATATTTCAAAAGGCTCAGTCTCGCATATCAATGGACTTCACCTTCTTCATATAATCCCAAATAGCATGCAATCACTGCGTGATCTGAGCCATTTGGAAAGTATTAAATAAAGAGGAAAAATATTGAGTGTGAATAATTCCTGATTTTTACTTGATGCGTTCACATATACATACCCACCTGGGAAGTCACGTGACACATTACTGTGTCATGATTACGGGCTGATGGACCAACATGGGCGGGCAAACGACTCCACGCTAGCATGACTAATCACCCAGATGACTCAGGCTAATAGCCTTTGTCGCGCTAGGTGATCAATCACCCCAGCCAGTAAGAGTCCAACTACTGGATTCATTTTATGACCATACCTGGTCACTTTGATGATGGGTGGCAGCAAGTAATGTTGCTCCTACGTTTGTTGATATGAACGGACAAGTCCTGGGGATATACGGAGATATGTTTACAAAGTCCCACAATCAATTCAACTTCATTGTGAGAAAGCTGAATTGTGAGAGGAACACTACCAGTGTGTCTACCATGCCAAACTATGGTGTAATTTCACACATTCCGCGAAATCCTTATCTAAATGGTAAACAAGTCTCTAATAACAAGTGCCTAAATCAACCAACAGTTATTCACCTGAGCAATTTTTGATGAACTCTTGTCTCCTTCACTAACTTCAATAATCGCGTGTAGGTGGGCATGGCACTGCTATAGAGTCTAAAACGCCTGATCCATCAAGGATTTCAAGCCTCTAACACTGACAAGAGCCTGGAATCATTCACCTGAGCAAAGAGGATTTTCGATGAACTCTTGTCTCCTTCACTAATTGCGAGTAGATAGGCGTGGCACCGCTGAAGAATCTAAAACGTCTGATCCATCAAGGATGTCTACTCAATAGGTGCTGTTTTTATTATACCTTCACTGTAAAAAATGGGTTCTTACATAATAAGCACCTTTTGGGGTGTTATATCTGCCATTACAACTGGGCTCCCCACAGGTGTTCAGTTACACCCTTATGGGGTGTTCCATTACACGCATGGGGTCTTTTTGTACACCCATAAGGTGTTTAAGAACACCTCTTTTTTTCAAAAAAGAACTTCACTGAATGCTCTGTGCCACACAGTTCTTGTGTGAGAACTGTACAATACTAGCAACATTGTTCTGCAGCTGACTCAGTAAGTGTGTAATACCAACAAGTACAAGAAAAAATTTGGAATTTTCAACTAGAGTAGGGACCATAGCACATTGGTAAAAAGTACTGAAACAAGTTGGAGTAGCCCATGATGTTAAATCATAGTAAAACAATAAGAAGTGTTATATCCCTACTGTGCTCAAGATACCATAACGGAAATGCACAGTAGGGATATAACACTTCTTATTGTTTACTATGATTTAATATCATGGACTACTCCAACTTGTTTCAGTACTTTTTACTGATGTGCTATGGTCCCTACTCTAGTTGAAAATTCCAAATTTTTTCGCGTACTTGTTTGTTAACTTTTTTGTAAATAATTTTATTATGACTGGTGAACCCACACACACCGCATCTGAAATGGCGTCGCGCGTCCCAGCTATATCAATTATCGTCTGAAAAGTGAAGTATCCATTACGCTTGGTTGTCAGCTATGTTAAACCCGTTACACAGCAATACGAATCAAGAACTGTTTGAAAAGCACTTTTGCAATCAAAATAGCCAATATGAAACATATGGACGATTTCCGTTTCGAAGGGAAGCCATCATGTGCTCACACCAAATCGACACCTTTCTCTGTCAGCAAAGATGAATGGGACACAAAGGAGGATACTGGAAAGTCCATGAAGAATGCATTGTACGTACTGCGGTATGCCAAAAGGCACCTGTTGGGCCAAAGTGACGTTGAACAGTGAAAAAATCAAGCCCGTAGCCTTAGCTGTTATCAAGTTACGCTTGTCTGAAGACATCAGTCAGTTACTTACTTACTCAGTCAGTAGAAAATTCCGTCGAATAAATTTTTTTTTAAAATTCCGTAGCAACTTGTTGAAAGCATTTTGGGTCGATCTGAAAGCTTGTTTGGGCTTAGTTTTACCTCACCAATACTGCCTCATCGTCGTCAGGGAAAATTGAGGCTGGTTTTTGGGTGATTTTATTTTGTGGGCCATGCCTACTGCTTTGTGGTCCCTACTATACAGTTACTATCGTACTGTATGATAACTTACATACTACAATTCTCTCCAGCGATGACTTCCTTGTCTTTTAAAGATTCTGGTTTTGTATATATAACGTACCAACAAACACCACTTTTGATTGTGGGTTTAAATATAGGAAGGCAATTTTACTGAAGGAGTGAAGTAACACAAATAATGTCATCAGGAACATAATTCCCACATTATGTTTACTCTTATCTCACAATAATTAACACCAAATTGTACGAGGGCCTACTTCAGCACGGCGAAGCATTACTGACACCCTAACAGTGCCTATTAAACAACTCCTGTAAGACAAAATTTTACAAAACACCCTTGGGAGTATCTAAACACCCTGTGGGTGTACACAAGCACCTTTTGAGGTGTGGGTGTATACATAATGCCTCCAGTGGGGTGTAATGGAACACCCCATTTTTTACAGTGTTGCTATCTATAATCGTTTCATCTACTGGGGTGTAGAATATAACAGTTATAACACGATTACTTGGGATATAACAAAAATATCCAATATTGTGTAACTACCCTATACAGTAATATAATTGTTATTTGCTTATGTTGTACTTTCTTAGATGCCTCAGTTGTAGCTTCACCAATACAAACTGGGAATCCCAAATCATCCCTGTTTTGTAGTATATCCATGTTTGATGCTCATGCATGCATGTTTCCTTAAACCATATTATTGATACCATCATCGAAACAATGAGAGAATGTATATATACATACAATAAAAGCATGAATGTGTCCTCAGTCACATGCAACTACAGAGAAGTGTTAAATAAACACCGGTGTGGGCATGGCAATGTGTGAAATATAAAAGATATATATGCATGCACTAATTAATACAGCTTAAAATCAGTTCAGGTCTGGAGATAACCACTCACTGAATTTCCAGGCCATAAATATCCTCTGTGAAGCTGATATACATTTCTTTGCTGCAGTATCAAGTATTTGTTGCACCGTGCCCTTTGGCAAGGATGGATAACATGCAACATGTTCAGTACATTCTTAACAGAGATACACTGCTAATGCCCTGGCACACTTACTTTCATTGTTTCGTAAAAGTTTGGGAAGTCTAAACAGTCAAGCTCTGCCAACAGCTGTTGGTGTTCTACTTTGTTCTGCTAGCTGACTCTATAGATGGTGATCAGAATCCAAAGAGCATGTCAACTCAAGCAGTGCCACAGTGGAGGTATCAGTGTTGTGGATAATGATGTCAGGTCAATAAACAGTGACCATGAGAGCAGTTGGAATCGTTGCTTGAGGAGACTCACAGGACTGAAAGTTTTGCAAATCTGCATAAACTTTAACAAATGGTAGGTCAGCGAAATATCGATAAATCTGGTCACAAAAAATGTAGTACTGAATCATGTCAATAGGTGTATCTGTGTTTTGATAAAGCAACAGGGCAGCCACTCAGAACATGAGCAGTTGTGGGTCGTGGTGAGTCACATAGCGCACATTTTTCCCCACACTGAATATTCCAGCGACATAAAGTAGCATCATTTGGAAGAGTGCCAGAAGAGGCTCTTAACATAAATGATAACTGGCCTGGATGGAGACCAGATAACAATCGGTTCCAAGTTCTACAGGCTGTTTCCAGCTTAGCTGATTCTTCAAATTTTGACTGCACTGAAAGGGTCTGGAGGTGGTCATGACAGGATGATTTATTGTCATTTAACAATTGATTCTTAGCTTTCACATAAAGTGATCTAGCAGATGGTAATGCAGAAAGTCATTTCTTAGCTGTCATCAGGATAGAGTAATCATTGTTCTGGACTTGTAAAAAGCTTTGTCCTAGGTGCAGGTGTACACCTAGTTCATAAAGTTGAGGGTCTGATGAAGCACTTACACAAGACAGCAAATTAAGTTTGGCTTCCCTGGATATAGAGGACACACTGGGACAGCAGATTCCTGGATAATAAAGTATAACATGGGTAGAGCTTTGTGGAAGTTGTAATCATTTCTTCAAATAGCGAGTAGCCATAGATTCCATTGATTAATTGTATAAAATACTGTTAACTCTAATAGAACAGTCAAGTTTGCTTCACCTTTGAATAGCCTAAGGTAATAAATAGCTAGCATGCAGTGTGCATTGGAACAAAACTGTGTCTCTTGCACTCTGGCATATGCCATGATACCATTTTAGTTGGACATCCTTTAGACCAGATATTGTTATCCACAATTGGCATGATATTTGCTAGCTCAAACACTGAATTTGTATAGCTTTAGTAATAATAGTTGTGCTAAGCCTATACAATTATTGCTATCAACTTATACAATGATTGGTCTGTTCAATGGTTTAAACAGGTAATTTTTTATCACAATTAACTTAGAATGGATAATCAGAGATTCTGCTCATTATAATATGAAATTTAACATATGTGTATTATGCTTAATGCTTTGGAACCCCTAGATGTTATGTATTCTGGGTTATCCAGTGCTTTCCATTGTAGAATATATCCCCCCAAAACACCTTTGCTGAAAAAAAAGGTGCGTCTAAGAAACTACAAGTATCTGTAACCCAATGTAAAAACAGATAAGCTGTAGAAAAACACTCCATGAAATTAATGGATAACTGAAAGAGCTGTTAGCATGATAATGGTACTCTGTATGTTCACCACCATGCTGAGTTGTAGTTTGTCAGCAGTTGATCACACTATGTCATGAAAAATTTTCAACACAGTGTGCTTGTAATTGTGGTTGTATATAAACCTTCCCTACTTCACGCAACCACTCAGTCATTGCTGGAGCTTGAAAGAATTAAAATGAGATTATGCATATGATACATATACCCAACCCCTAAGTTTACCATGGTAAAACCTGCAGCTATACAAAAAAAAACTTCACTACAATTATTTACTACTGTACATCATTTCCACTCTCTTGTTTCATGATTATTTTAGACGTCACCTAATAAAGTGTTACAAAGTCCCTGGGAAAGTCCCGTTTTGGCCTGCTTGACTGGTGTGAATTGGCTGAGCCACTTTTTCTGTTTTGTCATTCTGGATCGATAGATCAGTAATGTAATAAGTGGCTGTTCTTCAGGCTTGACTGGATTCAGGTTGGACTGCCACCTATAAAAGAAATATACTACCAAATCTTCTAGTTTAATTAAAGGACTTGCATCGACAACTTACAGAAACGACCGTAGCTACAGCTACTCATTGG